>NC_044032.1:368491162-368673406 GCF_901765095.1 Microcaecilia unicolor
GTTAAGGCACGTTAAACGCTAACGCAGCAATACGTTCCTATAGGCACATTAGCGTTTTACATGCGTTAAAAATGCTAATGCGCTTATAGTGTGCCTTTGTAAACACAGGCGTTTTTGTGCTCTTATTTGGAGTTTGTGATACAGAGGTAATAGCAAACACTCGGGGGGGTCTTTTTACCAAGCTGCAGTAAAAGGGGGGCCTGCGGCATTGAATGTCCAGGCCAGGGCTGTTGAGGAGGGGCAGGGGGGCAAAATGCCCCTCTGCCTCAAAGGGAGGATGACACTGGCAAGCTTCTTCCTGCCTGCCTCCTTCCGGGTCTGTCCTCTCCTGCTCCTGCGTGCTGCCCAGGATCCGGATGATTGCATTAGCATGATATCGCGTTAATGCAATCATCCGGGTCCCTACTCCTGGCATGGATAGGAGCAGGAGAAGACAGACCATGGGAGCAGGCAGGCAGGCAGGAAAAGATTTGCCGGCGCTGGGCCCGGGCCCCCCTTGGAGGCAGAGGCAGGGATAGGGGGGGGGGGTGGCAGCGCGCAGCAGTCCAGCTCTGCCCCGGGCCTGGCTGTATTGGCAGCTCTGGTCCAGGCTCAGCACTGATCAGGTGAGGCAGCCCAGTACCTCCTGCAGTCTAAATATCAGCCCCCCCCCCCCCCCCGAGATGTTACCACGCAGGATTCTCACCTAGGAGAAATTATACCTACTCTGTTGGGCCTCTCAGTGACACTGGACTGCCCTAACTCACTCCAGTCAGTCTCGCGGCAAGGTGATATGGTTCTAATTACCAATTCTTTTACCTGTCCAGACACAGACAGTAACAGGTCTTTTTTTAGAAGCTCTTTTCATGATTTCTATGTGTAAATAGTGGCATGTATAGTACACATCTCTATTGCATAGAAATGTAAGTACCAGTTTCAGAAATTTGCAGTTTACAGGTGGGCATTGCAAAGGGGCATGGATGGGCAGGGCTTGGGTGGAACCAAAATTGAGATGTGTTTGGGGATAATTTTATTTACACATTCTTGATATATTGCAGTATGGCCTGTATAAGACTGTAGAAGAGTGAAAGAAATAGACGAAGAGATAGAATCATCTGAATTGAAAGAGATGGGTTTTGAAGAGTGTCTTGAAACTGGTGTATGAGGTTTCTGTTCTGAGTGAGAGTGGGAGCGAGGTCCAAAGTTTCACGGGAAATTTATAAGCGCAGAGCAGAGGGTGATAGAAGAAAAAGCAGCTACTCAGTTGATGAGCAGCATGTCAGGTTTAATAAAAGCGATTGTTTCAGCCAGGGTTTACTTGAAGGATTAAGGGAGTCAATCTCTCGAATTCCATGTCGTTTTTGACCACCTCTGAATTGAAACCATATTAGTATAGCAGGTTCAAAACCTAATTATTAGCACTTCCATGGGTAAGCTTCTAAGATGGGGATCCTACCAGTTTAAGAAACCACTGAAAAGAGAAGAATGCATTGCAAACTGAGGTCATTTTTCTGCCTTTTTGACAAGTGCTCTGATTCCTTTGAAAGGGGGGGGGGGGGGTTTAAATTAAAATTTTGTATTGCTGCATTAGCTATAAGGTTATTTTCTGTTGCTTTAGTACATGGGGATTTTTTTTTTTTCATGGAGCTTTAACTGCTTGCTGTAGGTGTCTCTCTCTCTCTCTCTCTCTCTTTCACCTTCAGTTAAAGGGGGAGGTAAGTTAATACTCTGAAGTCACCGCACTTCTGAGGTGTTAGTTCATTTCCTCCCCACTCCATATTCACATCTTGCTATAAAGACCCATTCATCTGTTAGCTGAAATGAATCAGATTATTTGTGGAAATAGAAGTGTTTGGCACTGTATGATCACATTACTTACATTGTACTGTAGTAATTAAGAACATAAGAACATAAGCGTTGCCATACTGGCACAGACTGAAGGTCCATAAAGTCCAGCATCCTGTTTCCAACAGTGGCCAATCTAGGTTACAACTACCTGGCAAGATCCCAAAAATGTACAATACATTTTATGCTGCTTATCCTAGAAATAAGCACTGGATTTTCCCCAAGTCCATCTTAATAATGGCTTATGGACTTTTCTTTTAGGAACTTATCCAAACCTTTTTAAAACCCTGCTAAGCTAACTGCTTTTACCACATTATCTGGCAGTGAATTCCAGAGTTTAATTACACATTGAGTGAAGAAATATTTTCTCCGATTTGTTTTATTTACTACTTTGTAACTTCATGGTGTGCCCCCTAGTCCTAGTATTTTTGAAGAGTAAACAAGCTGTTCATATCTACTTATTCTACTTCACTCGGCTGTCATTTGGCCTTTCTTCCTCCTTTTTTAATACATGAAATATAACTGGCCTAGACTTCCAGGATGGTATTTTTGAACAGCATCCACACCTGATGGAAATTTTTGGCCTTTGCAACTGCTCCTTTAAGTTTTTTTCCAAGTAATTCTCATTTTATCATAGTCACCTTTTTGTATTGGATTTTCAGAGTTGATATGAAATCTGATCATATTATGATCACTGTGATCAAGCAGCCCCAGGACCATTACCTCCCAAACTAGATCATGCGCTCCACTAAGGACTAGGTCTAGAATGTGATTTTCCGGATTTAATTTGTGATGTGCTATCTCTCACTGTTACCAATAACCTACCCTTCAATTATGGGCTGCTCATGTCTTTGTCAGTGGGCACACTTACAAAATCAGCAAGGGATCAAATACTTATTTCCCCCACTGTATCTAATTTTTTATTTAGTGCAATATATTCTAACTCTCCCATCTTATTTCTTAGGCTTCTTGCATTTGCATATAGACATTTCAAACTATGTTTGTTGCTCCTATTTATATCTTGCTCAGCAGTTGACAGTGATAATTTGCAATCTTGAAAATCTGTCTGCTTTTTATTAAACCATGTTTATCTATGTGTTCCATAATTTTATTCTTTATAATAGTTTCCACCATTTTGCCCAGCACTGAAGTCAGGCTTACTGGTCTGTAATTTCCCGGATCACTCCTGGAACCCTTTTAAAAAATTAGCATCACATTGGCCACTTCTGGTCTTCAAGTACTATAGACAATTTTAATGACAGGTTCCAGATCACTAGCAGCAGATCAGCAATTTCATGTTTGAGTTCTTTCAATACCCTGGGATGTATACCATTCGGTCCAGATGATTTATCACTCTTTAACTTGTCAGTTTGGCTCAGTATATCTTCCAAGTTCACCCAGATGTCTTTCAGTTCCTCTGCATCTTCACCCCTGAAAACCGTTTCCGGTATAGGTAGATCTCTTTCATCTTCTTCTGTAAGTAGAGGAGTGTGGTAGCCGTGTTAGTCCACTCTTAAGGTTATCAATAGAAATCAAACAAAATAAAACATGGAAAAGAAAATAAGATGATACCTTTTTTATTGGACATAACTTAATACATTTCTTGATTAGCTTTCGAAGGTTGCCCTTCTTCGTCAGATCGGAAATAAGCAAATGTGCTAGCTGACAGTGTATATAAGTGAAAACATTCAAGCATTGCTATGACAGTCTGACAGGGTGGGAGGATGGGGGTGGGTCGGAGGTATGCATGGGGACATCAAAGCATATCATTGGTATTCTAACAGGGTGGGTGTGGATAGGTGAGGGGAGGGTGATCAACAGAGACATACAGCTTTATGGTTTATAATGGGCTAGGAACCCCAGGTCCTTGTTAAGTCCTTTCTGTTGGGTGTTAAAATATTCAATCATTCTTTTCCATGTTTTATTTTGTTTGATTTCTATTGATATCTTCTTCTGTAGAAACCGAAGCAAAGAATTCATTTAATCTCTCCAATATGGCCTTGTCCTCCCTGAGTGCTCCTTTTGCTCCTTCCTAATCTAACGGTCCCACAGATTCCCTTGCAGGCTTCCTACTAATGATATACCTGAAAAAAAGTGTTACTATGAATTTTCATCTCTGTGGCAAAACTTTCTTCATATTCTCTTTTAGCCTTCTTTATCAATGCTTTGCATCTGGTTTGACAGTGCTTTTGTTGCTTCTTATTTTCTTTATTTGGATCCTTTTTCCATTCTTTTGAAGGATGTTCTTTTGGCTCTAATAGCCTCTTTCACTTCACCTTTTAACCATGCTGGCTGTCATTTGCTCTTCTTTTCCACCTTTGTTAGTACATGGAATACATCTAATCTGGGCTTCCACAATGGTATTTTTAAACAACATCCACACACGATTTAAAGTCCTAACCTTTGCGATTGATCCTTTCAGCTTCTTCTCAACCATTTTCTTCATTTTGTCATAGTCACCCTTTCAAAAATTAAAAGCTGCTACAGTAGATTTCCTGAGAAAATTCACTCCAGATATCAGCTCAGATTTGATCATATTGTGATCACTGTTTCCTAGCGGATCCAACACTGTTACCTCTCATACTATGCTCCGCATTCCACTAAGGATTAAATCTAAAATAGCTCTCCCTGTCATTGGTTCCTGGACCAGTTGCTCCAAAAAGCAGTCATTTATTAGATATAGAAATTTTACCTCCCTAGCACTTCCTGATGTAACATTTATCCAGTCAATCCCCCTTCACTCCCAGCTTCATTGCACTGAAGGAAAAGTAGTTTTAGCCTTTGGACAGGAATACCAGGAGCTGGAGTCTTGGAAGCAGGAAACACTAAAATAAAGATAGGTGTATCCTGGACTGGAATGAAACTAGAAACGGAGAAAAAAATGTAGGCAGGTAAAGACCATATGACTTATCCAGTCTGCCCATCCATACCATCTACTCTCCCTATCACTCACTTAGAGATCCTATGTATTTGTCCCAAGCTTTCTTGAATTCAGATACTGTTTTCTTCTCCTCCTCTTCTGTATTAAAGAGCACACATTAATCAAACGTGTGCTCTTTAAATTTAAAATTCTGGTGTAAGATTTTTTACTTTGAACTCACATGATCAATAGGAGATGCCAGATGCATCCAACACGTTTCTTGGATGGTCAGATTAATCCTGGATGGGTGGGCATTCCCAAAATAAGTTCTGTTCTTCTATGTTGATTCTTCTGCTTCATCCCTATAATGCAGAGTGCCCTGCCCTTAACTATAGAAATAAAAATAAAGCAAAGGATAACTACTGTTACCAGATTGTGTGGGGTCTTAGCTAGATGAAGGGTAACAATGCCAAAACAAATGATGAAACTTACAGGTGAAACCAAATCAATTTTGGAGGCCATCAAGTTTTCTAATTATGTTAATAGTTTATTTTAAAGACTTCCATTTTTAGAAACCAATCAGATTTATGCAGAAATTTAGATATTTACAATCAAATGTATCTATAGAACTGTTGGAGATTTTTAAGAAAAAACATTTATGTAGTCAATGCAATCACTGATCACATAAATGCTTTTGAATATTGACTTACTCATATTTATTTTTTAAACTCCTCTGAGTCAGAATTTTTGCACAATTCATTAAACCATTTTTAAAAGTTACGAAAATATTTTTCTTACTTTCAGGGCTGTAGGAATCATTTCAGAAAAATCCCTATTTGCAAGCTTTCGTCATCGTAGACTGCTTTAAGACCCAACTCTACTGGTTGCCATTACAGCACACATGAAATACATATTCTTTTATTGTGTAAAATCTCAGTTTGGGCTTTTCAGCAAATTATACACTCACCCACAAATAGTATAAAGGCCGCCCAAATTTGGGTGTGATCCTGAGTTGTGCATGCAACTAAATTAGCTAATGAGCCATTAACACTCAATAATTGGCTACTAACAATTATTGGTTTTAATCAGTACTTATTTGGAGTTGCATGCACAACTACCTATGCGCAATTCTATAGAGAAGGGCACCAAAATCTTTTCATGTGCAACCAAGAAACATGGCCATGGCAGGTGCATGGTGGGTCAGGGATGTTCCGGAAATGTATGCCCTTTATAGAATCGTGCTTAGCACCGATTCCAGTGCCTAACTTCAGGTGCCAGACTGCTGAAACCTGGTATAAATGCTGATGCCCAAGTTAGGCGCACAACGTTTTGGAATGCCACGGCCACACCCCTTTTGAGTTAAACGTTAGTAGAGATGGGTGCCTTGCCTTATAGAATAGCACGTAGCAAGATGCATGCACAAATTTTAATGAGTGCCAATTAAACTTCAATAATTGGTTGTTAGCACCCAATTATTGATAGTTAAGGGCTCGTTACTCAATTACATTGTGTGCGCATCTTGGGCGCACAATTCTGGGTGCCATATACAGAATGTATTGCTAGCCTTAGCTGAGTGCTATTGCTGCCATTGGCGGAGAGAAAGAGGCAGTACTAACATAGTAACATAGTAGATGACGGCAGAAAAAGACCTGCACGGTCCATCCAGTCTGCCCAACAAAATAAACTCATATGTGCTACTTTTTGTGTATACCCTACTTTGATTTGTACCTGTCCTCTTCAGGGCACAGACCGTATAAGTCTGCCCAGCACTATCCCCGCCTCCCAAACACCAGTCCCGCCTCCCACCACCAGCTCTGGCACAGACCGTATAAGTCTGCCCATATAAGTACTGTCCTGTGACTCCCAGTTAAGCCCTGCCCCCTTGGAGAATGTTACGAAAGTACAAAGGGAGCAGCTTACTGAGGTGCCACACTTCAAGTGTTAAACTAAAAGGGTGTACATGCCCCTTTGTGCAATCCTTTCTTTATTTTTAGTCTTAGTTTGCATTTGAGTATGCGTAAAGTGGTGTCAGTGGTTAGGGAATTGTGTAGGGATGGAGTTGGTGGGGGTTTTTTGTGGGGGTAGTTGGGGAATTTATGATTCCTTTTGGTTGAGGGTAGGGAGAAAGGAGCATTGATGATGGGAGGCAAGCAGGGCTAGTATATTGAAGAAGATATCCCTGACTATATTTAATAGAGGAGAGGTGGTTGGGGAGAAGCTGGATCAGATAAACATTCATTCTGGATTTCAGATGGCGGTAAGGGCTCCCATGCTAACCCAGCAGTAACTGCTGCGGTAAAAAATAAGGACCTATTTTCCCTAGCACCAGAAATGCTGCATGCTGGGGGTGGAACTACTGCTGGCGGTAGTCCAGATTGCCACACAGTAAGCCTGCGGTAGGCTTACCGCTGCTTAGTAAAAGGGACCCTTTATGTTGCAAGGGTTGAATAGGGGGAAGAAGTAGTATGGTATTGAAAAGTGATTGAAGTGGCAGTATAAGACACAAGGAGTTGGTGTGCGTAATGAGTATGCTGGGGTTGAGTCTAAAGTGAGTGAGGCTTGATTGGATAAAAGAGTAAAGCTATGGAATGAAGCCTGTGGGTATTTGAGGCTTATTTGTTGAATGTGATGATACAGAGAGTAGACAGACACATGTGTGGTATCACTTAGGGTTATAGTTATTGAACCACCAGGCGAGGCACTGGGAGAGAAAATGGAGGAGTGTACTTTCAGAGGATAGGCATAATGTAGGGAGTCAAGCAGGCTATATCATCAATAGATTTGCTTGGTGAAAAATCCTTATATAAATTTTTATGTGGCTTGGGTTGCTAATCAGCCCCAGTGATTTTTTGGTCTCGTGCAGCAATTGACAGGGTTTATGCCTCAGGAGATAATGCAGTGGGATCTCACAGTGATGACTTTTGGTTTTTATTTCATTGAAGAAGGTTTTATAGATATTTGAGGTTTGTTGGATATTGGTGTGTCCATGAAGTTCCCAGGAGAAGCAGTAATGGATTCTCCTGGGGTTAAATGAATAGGTAATGATTTGGCATTGGGAAGTATATGTGGTGGTGAAGATAGAGTGACTTGGCCTATTTTTCAGTTGATAACACCAGAGAGGTTTCTGGAGCCTCTAGATGCTTTGTCAGGTAGGTTAGTTCTTGTATTTGCCAAGCTGATTCAACAATTGGTAGCTGAGACCAGTTTTTGTCTAGCAGAACTGGTCAGTAGGTAATTTGGGGTGGGAGCAGCTCCCCAGGTTTTGAAGCAGGCTGTAGTCATCCCCATTTTGAATGATGGTAGCGGGGACAAGAGATATATGGTTTCTTGTCATCCAATCTCTCTTTGTTAGTTAACCTTCTTGAGAAGGTTGTATTGATGCAGTTGGAGGAACATTTAGAAATTGTTGGTGGGTATGTCTTATATAACCTCCCTATCAACCCACTCATTACTTTTACCTCACCCATTTCTATTCTTCTATCACCTTCTCCCACTACTCCAACCAGAGTTACACCTAATCACACTGACCACCCTTCAACATCTTCAGTCCTTCTGTGACTGTTCTCTTGTGCTTGACTGCTTAAATATTAAATGCTTTACTTTTTGTCTATTTAGATTGTAAGCTCTTTGAGCAGGGACTGTCTTTCTTCTGTGTTTGTACAGCGCTGCATACACTTTGTAGCGCTCTAGAAATGTTAAATAGTAGTAGTAGTAGTAGTAGTATTGTCCTGCAAAGTCAGGTTATTGCTCGTAACCTTATCTTGTCTTCCTTTCTTCAATAGTCCCTTTCCCTATGTGTCCTATCTGTCTGCCCTACCGTTATCCCTTATTGTCCTGTCTGTCTGTCCTGATTTAGATTGTAAGCTCTTTTGAGCAGGGACTGTCTTTTCTTCATGTTCAATTGTGAAGCGCTGTGTACGACTGGTAGCACTATAGAAATGATTTGTAGTAGTAGTATTGGAGTAATTGCAGTACTGAAACTGTGCTGTTTGCCATCACAGATGGTGTCAGAGTTAATGCAGATCAGGAATATGATACTACATGGTTGCAGCTTGATTTAAAAGCTGCATTCAATACAGTTGGTTGCAGATTATTGTGCCAGTAGATGTATGAGTTGGGGATTTCAGTTCAGCCACTGCTTCATTATTGGAATGTTTTTTATTCAGCTTGGCGTCGTGTGAGTAGTGGGGTCCTCCAACACTTTTTTTTATGTCACCTGCATTGTTTAACTTGTGCTTAGCTCCTTTAGGTGTGAAAATAGAGACATTTGAAATTGGAGGCCATTTATTTGCTGACATTCAATTGTTGGGTTTATGCGTCTAGTAATCAGCGAGGGATGATTAACAGGATGAATGATTATTATTTGACCATGATAAACACCTCACTACAAAGGAAGGGTTTCGATATTCAAAGCAATTAAACCGGACAGTAGAGCCTCCTGCTCAGCTCAATCACATGTGCCTGCCTATTCGATGATATTCACGGCACTTAACTAGACAGTGCATCTGAATATCAGCACTAACTGCCCTGTACCGTCCTGTTAACGCTGCTTCGGTCTGTGGGCGGAGCTAGTACTTAACTGGTTAAGGGGCCCTTTTACCAAACTGTGAAAAAAATTGCCCTTAGCACATCTTTACGCAGGTCATTCCCATGCGCTAAGGCCATTGTTACTGCCGGGGTGAAATGGACGATTTTCCAGTTTTCTGTATTAATGGTCACATGCTAGTTTTCCCATTAGCTTGTGGCCATTAGAGCATGAGCTTCTGCCACCACCCATTATATAGGTGGTAAGGACTCATGTGCTAACCATGCGCTAATTGGTAAGTGTGAGGCAATGCAGCTGAGCTAACCAAGTAGCGTAGAGCACACCCATTCTCTGCCCTTATACCTGCCCCAGTGCTAAAAAATAAATTTTAGTTTTTAGCTCATGGGTAGAGCACGCCAATCCCTAAATTACCACGGGACGCCTGAGTGCACCTGGAAATAAGGCATTTTTAGCTGCGGTGTTTGTTTGTGCTTACTGCAGCTTAGTAAAAGGACCCCTACATAAGCACATAAAATTAGAACTTTATCCACCAAAATAACCACGCACTGGTCTGAATATTGGGTGGTTCACAGTTAACTTCCAACTGGCCACCGTAGCCAAATACTCAGGGCAGGAGCCCGGATGTGGCCTGGCATTGAATATCTGGATTCAGTTCAGCCTGTGCTGACCACCATGAGCAAAATATTGCCCTCCAACCCCCAGATTCTATATAGCTTGACCAAAATTGTGCGCGCAAATCTGGTCATATTCAGGATTTGCATGCACAATTTAGTTACTTAACAAGTCAATCAGTGTTGATAATTGCCACTTAACAAGCAATTATTGATACAAATTGGCATTAATTAAAATTTATGCACACAGCTAGCTAGGCGTATTCTGTAAAGCGATGCATATAAATTCTAAGGTGCATAGCCAAAAAGGGGGCATGGCCATGGGCGTGGAATGGGCAGGTTGTGGATGTTTCTCAAATCTATTTTGTTATACATTACACCCAGTCCACACCTAATTTAGGCTTCAGCATTTATTTATTTATTTGTTACATTTGTATCCCACATTTTCCCACCTATTTGCAGGCTCAATGCTTACATAGTACCGTAAAGGCGTTCGCCAATTCCAGTATGAACTAATACAGTAATGTTTTGGTAGAACAAGGTTCAGGTGTAACAGACACTTCAGGGAATTCTGTAGAGGAAGAGGATCGTAGAGAGGAAGAGTTCTTGTATATCCGTTACGAGCTTTGGTTTCGTTGTGTTGCAAGGTATCGGCATTTAAGTTGGGTCGGTGGGGTATGCCTTTTTGAACAGGTTGGTTTTTAATGATTTCTGGAAGTTTAAGTGATCATATGTTGTTTTCATGGCTTTAGGTAGTGCGTTCCATAGTTGTGTGCTTATGTAGGAGAAGCTGGATGCATAAGTTGATTTGTATTTAAGTCCTTTGCAGCGTGGGTAGTGGAGATTTAGGTATGTTCGTGTTGATCCTGTTGTGTTTCTTGTTGGTAGGTCTGTGAGGTCTGCCATGTATCCCGGGGCTTCACCGTAGATGATTTTATGCACCAGCAGGGTGCAGATTTTGAAAGCAATACGTTCTTTGATTGGAAGCAAGTGCAGTTTTTCACAGAGGGGTTTGGTGCTTTCGAATCGCGTTTTTCCAAATACCAGCCTGGTCACCATGTTTTGTGCGGTCTGAAGTTTCTTTAAAATTTGTTCTTTACATCCTGCATAAATTCCATTGCAGTAGTCTACATGGCTTAGTGTCATTGATTGTATCAAGTTGCGAAATGTTTTCCTTGGGAAGAATGGTTTCAGGCGTTTGAGTTTCCACCAAGTTTACTTGACGTAACTGCCTGCGACTAGATTTAGTTGTGTGGATGGGCACTCGGCATATCCTATGACCCTCACAGAAATTTAGGCTTATTCTATAAAGTACACTTAAATTTAGGTGTACTTTATAGAATATGCCTAGGGTGTAGTTTTTTTTGGCACTGATTTTTTAGGTGTGACATATAGAATCTAGTCCCAAATGTTTAAAACTGAACCCAGAGAAATCCAGAGGTTTCAAGATTTCATAGCAGCAAAGGCAGTTGGAGAAAGTGCCTGCCCAATAAATCTTTTAGGAAGTTGATGATTTTGAGTTAAAAATTGATATGGCACTATATCCCCCAGAATCTATATATGGTGACTAAAGCTGCACGTGCAATTTTGACCATGTAGCCAAATTGCATGCACAACTTAATTGTTTAACAAGCCAATCAGTGCCAATAATTGGCTACTAACAAGCAATTATCAACAATAATTGGCACTAATTAGAATTTATACGCGCAACTTTCTCAGCGTATACTATAAAGTGGTGTGCTTAAATTCTAATGCATGGATCTCAAAAGAGGGTGTGGCCATGGGAGGGGCATGGGCAGGTCATGAGTGTTCCTAAAAATTACACGGTCTGTTATGGAATACGCCCGATCCGGCATGTACACCAGGTTTTCATTGGTGTAAATGGTCGCGCCTAAATATTAGTTGCAGGGACAGGTGCTACATGTATTCTATAAACCTCACCTAACTTTAGGTGAGGTTTATAGAATAACGCTAAGTGCTGTTTTGTTTGGCACTGATTTTTCAGGTGCCATTTATAGAATTTGATCCTATATATCTTCACTTATTTCAATGGTTATTAAATCTTGTTTTTGCAAACTTTGGGGGGGTCTTTTACTGAGGCGCGCTCACGTTTTTAGCGCATGCTAAAATTGGGTGCACGCTAAATGTTAGAGACGCCCATAGGAATGCATAGGTGTCTCTAACATTTAGCGCGTGCCTATTTTTAGCGCATGCTAAAAACGTGAGCGCGCCTTAGTAAAAGACCCCCCTATGGATGCTGTGTAGACTTCACCCATTTTTGGATAGGGAAAAGCTGATTTTTTTTTCCTCTGGCCAAAGCTCTTTCCAAACTTGGTCTCAACCCGTTCATCTACGCGGATGACATCACAATCTACATTCCTTTTAAAAAAGACTTAAGCGAAATAGCCAACAAAATCAGAATTGGTTTGCACACCATGCTTGCTTGGGCTAACTCATTTAAATTAAAACTCAACACTGAGAAAACTCATTGCCTTATACTCTCCTCTCTTTATAACAAGTATAAACCCTCCACCTTAATCACTCCTGAGCTTGCCCTACCAATCTCTGAGACTCTAAAAATACTAAGAGTAATTGTTGATAGAAACTTAACACTAGAGCAGCAAACAAATGCCACCATCAAAAAAGTATTCTTCTCTCTCTGGAAACTAAAACGTATAAAACCTTATTTCCCTAGAGAAGTATTTCGCAATTTAGTTCAATCACTAGTTTTAAGCCAACTTGATTACTGCAATGGAATATATGGAGGGTGTAAAGAAATGCTTCAAGAAACGTTACGAACTGCCCAGAATACAACTGCTAGACTGATCTATGGAAAATCGAGATTTGAAAGTTCAAGACCACTTCATGAAAAACTGCACTGGCTTCCTGTCAAGGACCGAATAACTTTTAAGGTTTGCACCCTGGTGCATAAAATCCTCTATGGTGAAGCTCCTGCTTATATGGATACCCTTATCAACTTGCCATCAAGGAATTCTCACAGATCATCTCGTTCGTACTTAAATCTCCATTACCCAGCATGCTGTGGCCTCAAATATAAGACCACTTATGCAACCACCTTTCCCTATATTAGCGCACATTTGTGGAATGGATTACCTAAATCTGTAAAAACTATTCATGATCATCCGACTTTCAGAAAATCTTTCAAGACACATTTATTTGGAAAAGCTTACGCCAAAGTCCCTCCTTGTATCCATAACTCCTGAACTGTAGCTATCATAACAACTTATTGAACCCTATTGCCCTTCTCCTTCTCTTCTCCTCTGTAATCACTCCCTAACCTCTTGAACTTCAATGTACTTGATTGTTTATTGCCTGTTTGATGTATGTCTTTCAGACTGATGTAAGCCACATTGAGACTGCCCATGGGTGGGAAAATGTGGGATATAAATGCTATAAATACATAAACAAACAAATAAATAAATAAATTTTGTTGATGCATTGTCTGGTTTTATCAAAAACTAAGGGTCTTGTTTACTATTCAGGAAATCTAGACTGCCCCAATTTGATTGTCTGCACATTTTGTCCATTAGATTGTAAGCTCCTTTGAGCAAGGACTGTCCTTTGTTAAACTGTACAGCGCTGCGTAACCCTAGTATCGCTTTAGAAATGTTAAGTAGTAGTAGTAGTAGTAGTAGTAGTAGTAAGGGACAAATCCTTTAATTCCACAGCAAGGATCAAAATGGTACATCAATCTCCCACAGCCCAGCTTAGTAAACAGTGCCCTGAATTTGTAATTCATTGTATCAAGGCCTTCCAGTGGTTTCTTTGTAGAGGTTACAGATATTACAGAATGAAGTTATCAAGTTGCTTTTGGGTTGGATGAAGGTTGGTCATATGATACCTCTGTTTTATCAACTTCATTGGCTATTGAGGCACAGGTGCACTTTAAGGTGTTGTGCCTGATCTATAAGTGCTATTATAAAGGTCGTCCTTGTTATCTGGCTAAGGTGGTTGTGTTTTATGTTGTGGTTCTCCCAAAACAATCTTTTGCAGGTGCCATTAGTGAATGAAGTATGGCTCATGTCCAGTAGAAAGCGAGCAGGCTTAAATTGTGGAATGATTTGCCTCAGGGATTGCATGAGGAAATAAATTATCTGCATGTTAGGAAGCATTTTGAAAGTGTCCTTTGTATGTGTGTTGATGAGTGCTGGGTGTGTTTACCGTAGAGTGTTCTTTAAAAAATGCATCTCTGATTTATTATTGTAAATTGCTTTGATATAATTTCTATTGTTAAAGGCAGTGCATACAACAAAATAATGGGTTCGTTTACTAAGCCACGTGTGCCTGGCAGTAATTTCATTTTTGTTGCACGTCCCCTATGCGTGTCGGAAAATAATTTTAATTTTCTGGTACACGGTGCTACCGGGCGGTAAAAGGCATTTGACATGCATAGACCACCCGGTTAACGTGTGAGACCTTACTGCTAAGTGAATGGGTGGTGGTAAGGTCTCAGACCAAAAATGGATGCACGTCAATTTTCATTTTGCCACACGTCCATTTTCAGTCAAAATTTTAAAAAAGGCATTTTTACAGGTGCGCTGAAAAATAATTCTGGGATGTAGATTGGAAGGTTCCGCCTGCGGAATCTGAAAGAAGTAGAGAGATCGTGGATGCTTTTCAAAGTGCTTTGCTCAGACAAATGGTGACGGAACCCACGAGGGAGGGAGCAACGCTAGATCTGGTACTCACAAATGGGGATAGTGTGTCAAATGTCCGAGTGGGTGCCCACCTGGGCAGCAGTGACCATCAAATGGTTTGGCTTGATATGACAGCTGAAGAGGAGGGTGGCCACTCAAAACTCAAAGTCCTGGATTTCAAGCATGCTGACTTTAGTAAAATGGGGGAATACCTGAGGAAGGAGCTGATGGGATGGGAGGAAATACAAGAAGTGGAAGGACAGTGGTCCAGGCTGAAAGAAGCTATAAATAGGGCCACAAACCTTTATGTAAGGAAAGTAAATAAAAGCAAGAGAAAAAGGAAACTGATATGGCTCTCCAAGCAAGTGGCTGAGAAAATAAAGGCTAAAGAGTTGGCGTTCCAGAAATACAAAAAAACTCAAGAAAAGGAACACGAGGAGGAATACCGGATGAAACTAAAAGAAGCCAAGAGAGAGATACGTCTGGCGAAAGCGCAAACGGAAGAACAAATGGCTAGAAATGTAAGAAGGGGTGGCAAAATTTTCTTCAGGTATATTAGTGAAAGGAGAATGACTAAAAAGGGAATTGTGAGACTAAAAGATACTGCGAACCGCTATGTGGATAATGATGAAGAAAAAGCAAATTTGCTAAATAGATACTTCTGTTCTGTTTTCACAGAAGAAAATCCTGGAGAAGGACCGCGATGGACTGGAAAAAGTACAAATGAGATTGAAGTGGATAGAGCACCGTTCACGGAAGAGAGTGTGTATGAACAACTTGAAAAGCTAAAGGTGGACAAAGCCATGGGACCGGATGGGATCCACCCTAGGATATTGAGGGAGCTCAGAGAGGTTCTGGCGGGTCCTCTTAAAGATTTGTTTAATATATCCTTGCAGACGGGAGAGGTTCCGAGGGATTAGAGAATGGCGGATGTGGTCCCTCTTCACAAAAGTGGTGATAGGGAAGAAGCTGGAAACTACAGGCCGGTAAGCCTCACTTTGGTTAGATGCTGAAGGACAGGATAGTGAATTTCCTAGAAGCCAATAAGTTGCAAGATCCGAGACAACATGGTTTTACCAAAGGGAAATCATGCCAAACGAATCTCATTGAATTCTTTGATTGGGTGACAGGAGAATTGAATCAGGGACGAGCTATGGACGTAATCTACTTAGATTTCAGCAAAGCTTTTGACACGGTTCCCCACAGGAGGCTCTTAAATAAACTGGATGGGCTGAAGATAGGACCCGAAGTGGTGAACTGGATTAGGAACTGGTTGACAGACAGACGCCAGAGGGTGGTGGTGAATGGAATTCGCTCGGAGGAGGGAAAGGTGAGTAGTGGAGTGCCTCAAGGATCGGTGCTGGGGCCAATTCTGTTCAATATATTTGTGAGTGACATTGCTGAAGGGTTAGAAGGTAAAGTTTGCCTATTTGCGGATGATACTAAGATCTGTAACAGAGTGGACACCCCGGAGGGAGTGGAAAACATGAAAAAGGACCTACGGAAGCTAGAAGAATGGTCTAAGGTTTGGCAATTAAAATTCAATGCGAAGAAATGCAAAGTGATGCACTTAGGGAGTTGAAATCCATGGGAGACGTATGTGTTGGGCGGGGAGAGTCTGATAGGTTCGGACGGGGAGAGGGATCTTGGGGTGATAGTATCTGAGGATTTGAAGGCGACGAAACAGTATAACAAGGCGGTGGCCGTGGCTAGAAGGTTGTTAGGCTGTATAGAGAGAGGTGTGACCAGCAGAAGAAAGGGGGTGTTGATGCCCCTGTATAAGTTGTTGGTGAGGCCCCACCTGGAGTATTGTGTTCAGTTTTGGAGGCCGTATCTTGTTAAGGATGTAAAAAGAATTGAAGCGGTGCAAAAAAAAGCTACAAGAATGGTATGGGATTTGCGTTACAAGACGTATGAAGAGAGACTTGCTGACCTGAACATGTATATTCTGGAGGAAAGGAGAAACAGGGGTGATATGATACAGATGTTCAAATACTTGAAAGGTATTAATCTGCAAACGAACCTTTTCCGGAGATGCAAAGGCGGTAGAACGAGAGGACATGAAATGAGATTGAAGGGGGGCAGATTCAAGAAAAATGTCAGGAAGTATTTTTTCACGGAGAGAGTAGTGGATGCTTGGAATGCCCTCCCGCGGGAGGTGGTGGAAACAAAAACAGTAACGGAATTCAAACATGCATGGGATAAACATAAAGGAATCCTGTTCAGAAGGAATGGATCCTAAGGAGCTTAGCCGAGATTGGGTGGCAGAGCCGGTGGCGGGAGGCGGGGATGGTGCTGGGCAGACTTATACGGTCTGTGCCAGAGCCAGTGGTGGGAGGCGGGACTGGTGGTTGGGAGGCGGGGATAGTGCTGGGCAGACTTATACAGTCTGTGCTAGAACGGGTGGTGGGAGGCGGGGCTGGTGGTTGGGAGGCGGGGATAGTGCTGGGCAGACTTATACAGTCTGTGCCAGAACCGGTGGTGGGAGACGGGGCTGGTGGTTGGGAGGCGGGGATAGTGCTGGGCAGACTTATACGGTCTGTGCCCTGAAAAGGACAGGTACAAATCAAGGTAAGGTATACACAAAAAGTAGCACATATGAGTTTGTCTTGTTGGGCAGACTGGATGGACCGTGCAGGTCTTTTTCTGCCGTCATCTACTATGTTACTATGTTACACTACTGCAGCCATTTTTCAGTGCACCTTAGTAAAAGGACCCCTAAATGAAATGAAATTAGGTGCCACTGTAGAATTGCAAAAGTAATTTATTTTTTTCAGAAAGGGGGAAATATTTGGAACTTTTAACACTGTGAAATCTTGCTTACCTGAGTAAAATGTTACTTTGAAAATGCCCCCTCCTCCAATGCGGATAAAAACCCTTGCAATTTCTTAGCATATGTAATTTGGCCTGCATTAAAAGTGGGTCAGAGTTAGGTCAGAAGGTAAATCACATGTGGTACTTTCATACTTTCAACCTGTGTGTGAACAGTAAATTCTGTGGAATGTTTCCCTTTGAAAATGAGCAGGCCTGCAAACCACCTGGAGGGACTGAAATTGTTCAGAAGGTGTTTTACACATGTAACCTTTCTACAGAACACTGTGAACTGCGTGTCAGCTCCAGACTCCATCGTAGACTCAAGGTTCGTAGGTCCAAATCCTGACAAAGCCAACTTGCTTTTTGATTCTTCCAATGGAGATAAAATGAACACTATTAGTAAGTAGAAAACTGTGTACAAAATGCTCTCAGACCTTAAGAATGATGAATTACCTTAACAAAAGCAGTGTCTGCCTGTGTGCCAGGAATGCAAGGTATTGTTCAAGAGTCAGGAAATCCATTAGCATGCTTCCAAGCTTCTCTCTTCTGCTGAGCTACTAGATATTAATCACCGAAAAGCTGTCGGTAAAATTTTGAGTGGGCAATTTTTTTATGCCCATACTAGAAACAAAATTCATAAGACCCTTTTGGATTGTGTGTGATTGCTTAATTTGTGGTCGTTTTCATTAGCTAAGAGCCAATTTCAAATACCATGTTTCTGTGTCTGGTTATTGAGGAGGGACTTGTCAAAACCAGGACTTAGAATCTAGCAGAAAGAATAATGGATGGGAGAGATGCCAATGGGCATATCTTCTCATCTTTCCTCGCCTTCCAATCCGTCAAAGGTGCAATTACGAGACTTTCCTCTTAGCCTTTGTTCAGTGTGGATTGCTGCCATTGTAATTAAAGGATTTGTAGTTATAATACGGATACATAAGTACTGTTCTGTCTTTTGAGATGAGATCACCTGAGGAAGTCAAACTTTTATACAGTATAAACCTTGTTTGTCCTCACTGGGAACAGAGAACAAAGTGGAATATATATATATTTTTTATTTTGCTATAGTGGAACGCCCTTTAGATATACAACCTTTTAGAAATACAAGTTTTGACCTAACAAGGGAGTTCAGTGAGTACAATGTCACCAGCTACATTCCATGAGGAATTATTAGCCAAAAAAGATTACTTTAAACACTGGTTATCCACAGGTACAATAAAATTGATGGATACAACAAGTTGAGTATTATGTTTGTGTTGGAACAGCATAGGCAACTGTGGTTTTGGCCATTGCTACAATCCAAGAATATACAATAAATAATACCATCTTAGATAGGTCGAAGAAGTAGGAATTGAGACATACAGGCCCAAGCGTCTCAATTTTCACTTGTATTTTAGATCAGAATCTGCCAATGTAGAACTTGTTATAAAATACAGGGAAATGGATGTTTATGCGCTGGGTGCATGCAGCATAAAGTCTATTAAAAGAAAGAAAAAAAACATATACTGGCCAATATTCAGCCCTATTTAACCAGTGAGAAACAGCCGCTGACTGGTTAAATAGCATTTTGGTGCCTAATCACAAATATTCAGTGCAAGATAATTGGTTCTCATAGCTGGCAATATTCAGCGTTGACCGGCTAAGTTTAGCAGACAAATTGGACTGCATAAATTGCAGTCCTATCTTCGGCTGCTATAAACTTAACCGGCCAGCACGGAATATTCACTTTGCCCCAGTTTCTATATATTACATTAGGTTTGGTTGCGCTGCCGAGATGTGCACACAACTTAATTGGCTAACGAGCTGTTAATCATTAATAATTGAATGCTTACATCCAATTACTGATATTAATTGGCACCAATTAGGATTTGAATGTGCATCTGACTGCATGGGCACCTATGTCCCATAACACATAACTCAAAAGGGGATGTGGCCATGGGAAGGGCATGGCTAAGTCCGAGGCCTTCCAAAAAGTTGCACGCAGTGTTATAGAATAATGGTTCTCTCTCTCTACGCCCAACTTGAGTGCCAGGATTTATACCAGGTTTCATCAGGCGTAGGTCTGGCACACAAAGTTGGGCATGGAAACCAGCTCTATTCTATAAAGCACCCACTTCTGAATACCATTTATATAATTTCTTCCTAAATATCTTTGAACTCACCATGCCCTTGTCCCACCCAAGACGTGCCCAGGCCACACCCCTTTTCCATTTGCATGCACTTGGGTCTAATGCGTGCATATTCCCACTGCAGCTCCTTGTGACTCTGGGCAACTCACTTAACCCTCTATTGCCCCAGGTACAAAATAAGTGCCTGTATATAATATGTAAACTGCTTTGATTGTACAGAACAGTTGGTTTGTCAAGTCCAATCCCCATAGCCCAGACTTTGCAAAATAGGGACTTAGACGTTTATGCAAGATGAACATTTAAATGCTGGTTTATAAACATATTAGCTCAAATAGGGTATTGTAAAATGAGGGCCAAATTCAATACAACAAGATCATACCATTGAGGAGCCAAATGGGTCAAACCCATTTACATTGTTTAAATAATGATTTACATATGCAAATCAGCTGACTAAAAGTTGCCCCCTTGATAATGTTAAAGTGTAGGTATTGTTCCAAGATTAGCAACGTTCAGGGCAGGCACTCCCAGGGCATGTATTGTGGGGGACTGGGAAAATAATATGTTAAACTGGATTTTCAAGTCTACATAAGTTATTTTCTGTAGATATCTACACATCCTGGGTACTTTGCATTCCTGAGCAGTTTGAAAGGGAAAATATGCATATAATTTCTGTTTGAAATTGGTGAATAGCCAGCGGACACTGAGAGGGGGGAGTGCAAGATTCTCTGGGCCTGGCCTCCAAGGGGGGGCCCTAATGTTGGCAAGGCTTCCAGAGGTAAAATACATAGCTTATGCCCCTGTAGAAAGGAAATCTTTGGGGATAAATGGTGTGACTATGCTTGTGTGAGTGTGAGTGTGTGTGTGTGTGTGTGTGTGTGTGTGTGTGTGCTAATATTGCAGGACCTTCCTAATAAGGACCACCACAGTAATGCATAGAAATACAAGATTAATAAAGGATTCTTAAGTTGCTTTAAAGTACTAATGAAAGGAACTGGAAAATATTGGCAGTTTGAAAAACAGGGTGTTACTAGCTAAGAAGCAATGTGGAAAACGAGATAAGCTATAACCAGTAGGTGTGTGTGGGGGGGGGGGGGGGGGGGGATGAAGCCTACCATGCCTGAAACTACTGATGCAGAAACAGCCTTCCGATAGCTACTGAAAACTGACCTGTTCAAGAAGGCATACCATAACGATCCATCGTAGATACAAAACAATCAGACTCTACATCATCTAGACAAAACCGAACTCTCTTCACTTGACTAGTTAACCTCATTGATACTAACGAAAATTACGCAATGTGCACTACCACTTTACCCCTTATACTGAAAATGAACTCTCTACAGTCGACTATCCAATATATGTTATAACTTACTCTACCACTCAGGAACCTCTATGTAATACCATAATGTACTCTACTTTACCATGTATGTATCTGCTTTAATGTAATACCATCTGTAATCTTCAACCCGGAATGGCGATCGCCATTACGGCATAATGTAAGCCACATTGAGCCTGCAAATTGGTGGGGAAATGTGGGATACAAATGCTACAAATAATAATAATGTAAGTCCTCAGGACACGAAGGTCTGAAGGCTGAGATAAGAGAATGTAAACCAAGCATAAGAGCTACCAGTGGGTAGACTCATGCAAGATAACACCAGAAATAGAAACTCTGTAACTATGGAAAATTTTCAGTTTTCAGAAGAAAAAAAAAGGGAACAGCAATAAGGGGTGGAAGTTGACATACGATGTTTAGAACTAATGTAATAGGTTATAGATATGAAATCAATATCCAGTGAAGAATTTAAGGGCAGAAACCTATGTTACAAGGAATATAAGCTAAAAGAATTAAGGGATGTGTGTGCCTGCTTACTATAAGAGACACCCATTCTTGCAAGATTGTATTTCAAATTAATTAATTAATTAATTAAGACTTGCTTCACCAATTTGTTTGTGAGAGTTCTTTCTTTGTATAGGTTCTCAGGTTATCTAGAACCCATTTCTAACACTATCTATTACACAAACAATGCAATTAAATACAAATAATACTCATATTAAATATACACAACAATACACCCTGCCTCCATGATTATGGAGGCAGAACAAAAGCTGTAAGCAAAACATGTGCCATGTCAGATAAGAAGTCACCTAGCTGAAAAGTAAAGAAGGAAGATCACTCTAGATGAGTACAAAGTTTATTTTATTATAAAAGAGATAAATATAAGTACATAAAAAGATGCATAACATTTGAAACGGGCCGATGAAGAAGTGAGCATATAAATCATGGCAGATTAAACATATGTTCTGCTACGTATTTTCAACTGAGGCCCTTTGATAAGAAGAAGAAGAAATGTGGTTTACCTGTTAATAATTATTATACTTCAGGTCTGGAAGTATTGCATTGATTTGAATTGTACCCTACCTGCTCTGTGAAATATTTGGCTCATACTTTTTAGCAGCAGTAAGTTTTCTAAGCTTGTAATCCAGTTACCTCTCTATAGTTAGGAAGCTAGATAGTTTCAGAGATCTACTAAATTAGGACCAGGTTTAATTTTGAGCAAAAGAAAAGGCAAAAAATGTGCAAAAAGAAACAAGCCAAGAAAGGGAAATGGGACTTGATATACGCCTTTCTGAGGTTTTTGCAACTACATTCAAAGCAGTTTACATATATTCAGGTACTTATTTTGTACCAGGGGCAATGGAGAGTTAAGTGACTTGCCCAGAGTCACAAGGAGCTGCAGTGGGAATTAAACTCAGTTCCCCAGGATCAAAGTCCACTGCACTAACCACTAGGCTACTCCTCCACTCCAAAAAAAAAAAAAAAACTAAACCAAAACAAAACAAACCCCTGTCCTATAAACTAGTTTCCTAGTATAGTCATGATGGAGTGCATCTTTTGTCCAAAAATGAAGCGAATCATTAAACATGGAAAGTGTGCAGCTGTGGACTTTGCACCACATTTCAAAAGGAAGGTAGACAGATACTTTTTTCAAGGAAAATAATGCCCATGAAATTGAAAATGTAGTCTGTGTGTGGTGTTATTATTACCATGCTAAGCACATTCTATGAACACTTCCTTTAAATGAAGCTAAAAGTATATGTATAGTGAAATTACTCATATACTTTAACTTGAGTGGAGTGGAACAGGTGGATGTGAAGTGTCTGTTCACGCTTTCCAAAAATACTAGGACTAGGGGGCATGCGATGAAACTACAGTGCAGTAAATTTAAAACAAATCGGAGAAAATTTTTCTTCATCCAACACGTAATTAAACTCTGGAATTCGTTGCCGGAGAATGTAGAGAAGGCGGTTAGCTTAGCAGAGTTTAAAAAGGGGTTAGACGGTTTCCTAAAGGCCAAGTCCATAAACCACTACTAAATGGACTTGGGAAAAATCCACAATTCCAGGAATAACATGTATAGAATGTTTGTACGTTTGGGAAGCTTGC
Organism: Microcaecilia unicolor; assembly: GCF_901765095.1. Lineage (NCBI taxonomy): Eukaryota > Metazoa > Chordata > Amphibia > Gymnophiona > Siphonopidae > Microcaecilia > Microcaecilia unicolor. The sequence continues at coordinate 368,514,050 of NC_044032.1, forward strand.
CAGGTGCCCTTGGCCTGGATTGGCCGCTGTCGTGGACAGAATGCTGGGCTCGATGGACCTTTGGTCTTTTCCCAGGGTGGCATTACTTATGTACTTATGTAACTACACTAAGGGAGGGTCAGTTTCAAGCAGCCAATTGGGAAGAAAGATGGGAGAACGAAATATGATAGAGACATTTAAATACCTATGCGACATAATTGCACAAGAGGCGGGTCTCTTTTGATTGAAAGGGAGCTCTGGAACGAGGGGACATAGGATGAAGGCAAAAGGGGATAGACTCAAAAGTAACCTGAGAAAATACTTCTTCATGGAAAGGGTGGTGAATTTGTGGAATGGTCTCTCGGTAGAGATGAAAACTGTATCTGAATTTAAGAAAACTTGGGACAAGTACATAGGATCTCTAGGGGAGAAGAAGGGATAGTAGATGGTCTGGATAGGCCACATGGACTTTATCTGCCTTCATTTTTCTATCTTGGGGAAGGGAAATGGGACTTGATATACTGCCTTTCTGTGGTATTTTTCAACTACATTCAAAGTGGTTTACATATATACAGGTACTTATTTTGTACCTGGGGCAATGGAGGGTTACGTGACTTGCCCACAGTCACAAGGAGCTGCAGTGGGAATTGAACCCAGTTCCCCAGGATCAAAGTCCACTGCACTAACCACTAGGCTATTCCTCCACTCAAATATTGCTATTTGGTTGCCATATACAGTATATGGCTATGGAAATTGTTCTGCAACATTTGGAAAGGACTATAAGAACATAATAACCTAAGGGTCATCCTACTGGGTCAGACTGATAGCCCATCTAGCCCAGTATCCTGCTTTCAAAGGTGACCAATACAAGTATCTGGGAGAATCGCGAAGAGTAGCTAGATTCCATACTACCAATCCCAGGGTATATTCCATAACAATGATTCTATCAACAAAGGCTTGTGCACTGTGATGCTTTTGCCTGTTTCTTAAATGTAGCCATATCAGTCTCGGGATTTCTTGCAGAACACTGTCCACTGTTCCAGCATCAGCCACAGCCCCAGTAACACAACCCACTTCCCCATCTATCTACTTTTCTGTCTTTCTTGGCTGCACTGACACATCTTGCACCCTTTCACCTCCACTTCTCTCCTTCTTCCTCCTCTTGACGGTGGTATCATTTGTGAGCAGCTTGAAGATAGTGAGAATGGTCCTCCTTTGTGGCCAGTAGGATAGACTGTGCCTAATGCAGTAGTGGCTTTTTCCTTTATGGTAGGTGGCAGGAAAGCATGGTCAAACTGCAATCACACATCCTTCTCTACAGCAACTCCTTTCATCAGCAGTGGGTAGCACAGGCTCCTGGACTGGCCACTGTGGCTGTTACTCTCGGTTCTGTGGTAACCAGCGAGATGGGCTCTGCTGGTCAAAGCAGGTCGCCCTTCAGATAATACCCCTCAAATGTTCTGGCAGGGTCACTGGAAGAGGCAGATGAGCTGAGCTACTACTGAAGGCCCTAATGTTTTATGCCAGGGGGTGGGACACCACTGTTGCTGTTGTTAACAAAGCATAAATAAGTCCTTATGTAGCTGTTAGTGTGTGGCCATGACATGGCAGGCTGGGGGGGGGGGGGGAGGGAAGGGAAGGAGGGAGAGACCCTGTTAGCTGGGTGTATTATCAGAAGAGGATGAGCCCCCCCCCCCCTTCCCACTTTTGAAGGGTGAACCCTCTTGGAACTGTCTGGGGTTGCACTGGTTATAGATTTAGGATCCTTCTTTAAAAGTGCTTGCAGTGCCACCTAGAGGCTCTACCAGAATAATATACTTTACTGGGATATCACTGGTTGCTAGAGAGAAGGATTTTTGTCCTGTGTTTAGTAAAATAATCAGGTAAGGGGACTAATTTTAGAGGGAACATGCTAGCAAGGGTGGGGCGGTGGGGGCGGTCCACCCTGGGTGTCAACGGGCGGGGGGTGCATCCGTCCACCCCCCCCCCGGCGCAGCGCCTCCCCCACGACACGGTCCCCACCTGCCTACGAGCTCCATCCATCTGCAGCGCTGCTGTAAAGAAGAAATCGCTTCGTCGGCCCTTCCCTCACTCACTGTGTCCCGCCCTTGAGGAAATAGAAAGTTACGTCAGAGGGCGGGACACAGTGAGTGAGGGAAGGGCCGACGAAGTGATTTCTTCTCTACAGCAGCGCTGCAGATGGATGGAGCTCGTAGGCAGGTGGGGACCGTGTCGGGGTGGCGCTATGCCGGTGGGGGGGGGGGGGGTCGACGCCGGTGGGGGGGGAGTGTCGTGTTGGTCTGCACCGGGGGGGGGGGGGGGTGCAGCGGCGATCCGCCCCGGGTGGCAGCCGCCCCCGCTATGCCACTGCCTATACATAGTTTAAATCTTTGTCTTTGGCTCCTAGCTTCCCTGGGCGCCAACCTTCATGTTGAGGAGAGAGCTCATCCAGCCCAAAGGCCCTAGACATCTAAGCCCAAGCAAGCTCAGGAGATGGAGATAGATAGAGCAGTCTATAAGAAGAAACCTAGGAGCCTGTACAGTGACAGAAGTCACTAAAAATCTGTGGTGGGATTAGGACAGTGGGATTGAGGAACCTGCTGCACCCACTTTTGGACAAAGGAGTAAAGGAGGCTGTAGAAACAAGAACCACTTACAACTACCTAGCTCCTGGGGATCAGCCTACCTCCAACCAGGACCTTGACATCTTAAGTGTATGGGCGAATGCTCACATAAAAAATGTATTAGTTTGGAACCAGAGCGAGGACCGGCAGAAACCAGAAGCCCACGCTGTTCACAGTCAGTAGACAACAGCGTGTGCCTACAGCCTTCTGGTTTCTGCCGGTCCTCGCTCTGGTTCCAAACTAATACATTTTTTATGTGAGCAGTCGCCCATACAGTCTCCGGGCAAACACTAGAGGCTTGCTTTACACTGACACCAGATGTATGGCTTTGCATTCCTTATGTTAATTCCACAGAATGTTCTAAAGTATTTAGTAAATGCTTTTATAATCATGATTGTCACTAGGGTTACCATATGTCCGGATGTCCCCAGACATGTCCTCTTTTTCAGGGGACTGTCAAGGGTCCGGGCAGTTTTTTCCAGCCTGTAGCACTGTAGCAATGTCCGCTGCAGTGGTGTACCAAGGGGGGGGGGCGGTGGGGGCGGTCTGCCCCGGGTGCACGCCGCTGGGGGGGGGTGCCACGCGCCTGTCGGCTCTTCGTTTTCATGCTCCCTCTGCCCCGGAACAGGTTACTTCCTGTTCCGGGGCAAAGGGAGCATGGAAACGAAGAACCGACAGGCGCGCGGCACCCCCCTCCCCCAGCAGCGTGCACCCGGGGGTTCTTTCGCCGGGGGGGTCGCGCTGTTCCGGGGGGGTCGCACTGTTCCGGGGGGGGGGGGGGGGCTGCACCCGGGGGGCGGGGTGCATCGGCGATCCGCCCCGGGTGTCAGCGCCCCTAGGAACGCCACTGGTCCGCTGTAGAAGGTAAGAAAGGGAGGCCTGCAGATGGGAGAAGAAGTTAGAAGAGAGAGAAGGCATACAAGGATAGATCATGGAGAAGAGTAATAGGAGAGAGGAAGGACTAGGACACCCCCCCAAATTTGATAATAGAATGTCAAGGAAACCCATTTAATAGAGACTATGCCTTCCCTACCAAAAAAAAAATAAGAGCAGCGTCTATGCAAGTAAAATATCTATGGTTTCAATTATACCAAATGCTTGAAACCACAGATATTTCTCCAGGGTTCCAATCTTATAGACATCTATCCAAATGTTCCCATATTTCCTGCAGTCCTGTAATAATAATAATAATGATTATTATTATCATCACCATTTACATGTAATAATTGCTTCTCTGGTCAACTAGTATCAATCTACAAAATATCCAGAAATTCCAGTAGTTGGGAAACAAGGCCAGTATCGGGTGGACTTCTACAGTCTGTGCCCTGAAAATAGCAAGGACAGATCAAGATCAAGTATATATATATACTAGTAAAACATGCCCGTTTCTTGCGGCAATGAAACGGGCGCTAGCACGGTTTCCTTCCGGACCTCCCCCCCCTTCCGTACTCACTCCGTCGGCGTTCGTCCACCATTGTTGCTGACCTTGCACGCCACTTTCAATCTGCTGTCATTGCTCCGCCCTCGACGTCATCACGTTAGACGCGAGGGCAGGGCCTCAACACATTGTTTTCGGTGGCTTCACCACCACGAAGGCTTCGAACCGGAAGGAAATGCCCGGAGGACCTGACAGTGACGTCAGTGTCCTCAGAACGTTAAGGGTGAGTTTTATTATATAGGATATGTTATATTGCAGATCGGATGGACCATGCAGGTCTTTAACTGTCATCATCTACTATGTTACCACGTTATTATCCCTACCCCCCCCCCCCCACACACACACACACACACACATATATTTAAAGTGCAATAAAACAATAAAGCATCTTTGACAATACCTCATTACACAAACATTTTTTTAAATGTGTGTAGGGGGTACCATGAATGTGTCCCCTTCTTGACGTAGTGATGATATCAAATAGAGCACATGGACCACTGCTATGACTCAGTATGGCTACTCGTATGTTCGTATATAAAACTCATGAGCCCCTTTCATTCAAATTCTTTTTCCTTCCTCTCCTGGGAATGTGCTGAGACTTGAAGGAGGAGCTCTCAGGGACCCAGGAGTGGGAGTCTTTGATAATTGAACAGTATCTGTAGACCTGGAAAGGATAAGAGGGAACATTAGTGAAGAAAGGTTGACTCCATAATCCTGGGTCTCCTTATAGAAGTATCTCAGTGTGTGATCTGAGGAGTTTTGCTGTTGGGACCGATAGGGAAGACTTCCCCGCAAGGAGAAATTCTGCTGTGTTCTTTTGGGTCCAGGTTTAACAGCAGCTCACCATTTGTGGATAGAAGGAGTTGCTGCCTCAAGAACTGGTCTGCATGCAGGACCTCAGGTATTAAAAAGGGGAGAAACCAGGGAAGGTCCTGTTTCCTGTATCCCCTAAGAATGCTTAATAGTGTAATGTGTATATATGTTCTACTTATTGTGAATTTTCAGGGCTAGAAGCATTACAGTGGTTATTCGGTTTCTGGACTGTGTATTCTGTTTCTTGTTTGCACAAGGATTGTATTAGCATCGAGTGCATTGTATGTGGAATTTTCCATTTGCAACAAGTTACCAGTAAGGGATTTGCTTGTGCCTGACAACCTCAACAGCCTAGGACCCTGAAGGATGTTCTCTCCCCCTCCCCCTACTTCTTCTTCCCATAGGAGCCAACTTTGTGGGTGCAGTGGGTGATGAGCACCACCAGTATTGAGCAAGACTTTATTGTGTCCAGGGAGGGGCAATTTGTATTGTGTTTGGCACCTCGAATGATTTTGAAATGTTAGTGCCTGTGCTTCCTGCTATCCCCTCCCCCTCCCCCACCCCTCAGAATTCATAAAGAATCTAGGGTGCATGGGGTGTTTACCTATCCTGAATGTACCCCATAACCAGGCAAAATGGGTTACATTTGAATTCCAAAAAATCCCACTGCTTTTAAGAGACATCCTCCTGCACTCCCCCCCCCCCCCCCCCCCCACTGATCCTTCCCCAGCAGCAGTGATCATGTAACATCAGAAATCTAACAGCTAAAGTAGGCTGATTTTAGAAGTGCTGGTGTCATTCACAATGTAAAAAGCTGATTTGTCAGGAAATGCTTCTACAAACTTATTCGTTCTGTAAAATCACTATTAATAGGAAAAGCATTGAAAACTTTAGTTCATTCATTAGTCCTCACACATTTGGACTATTGTAACTCCTTATTTAAGGGTATTCGTGTGACAGAAATTAATCGAATGCAATTAATACAAAATACTGCGGTAAAGTTTATAAATGGGCAGTATTCTTTAAAGTACTAGCTCAAAGTACTGAAGTAAAAGTAAAAATAAATGCATATTCTAATACTTAAGTAAAAAGTACAGTGAGGAAACCATTAAAAAATGTACTTAAGTAAAAAGGTTATTGCCTAATATAATTTTTGAGTAAAAAGTAAAAGTACCACAACTACAATGATTGCAACTATTATTAATGTTTTTATCCCAACAACTTTATTGCTCTATAATTCAATCCACTTTGCTTTTAGTAAAACTAAGGGGTCCTTTTACTAAGATGCACTGAAAAATGGCCTGCTCTGTTCTTGGAAAAGGAGTAAACCCCTTAAAACATAGTAGAGGTGGCGCTAGGAGAGACTATAGGGGAATGCCCTTGATACAGCTCGTGGCAGAGCGAAACATGCATGTCGGGCAGCTGAACCCCCTAGTCTGATACTGAAAAAGATAAGATAAGTAATTTAATCAATAAGTGGAGCGGAGGAGTGGCCTAGTTATTAGGGTGGTGGACTTTGGTCCTGAGGAACTGAGTTCAATTCCCATTACCGCCTGGGGTTCGCGGTAGCCGGGCGGTAGTTCCAAATTGACCGCGCATAGGTGCCCATGCGCCTTAGTAGAGAGGCTCTTAAATTTTGACAATGACTGTCACTCATATGAGTGTGCTTGTGAGTCATTAATCCAGCACAGCTAAAAAGGTTTTCAACAACTGCAGTAGCAGGAAGTGGAGTGTTCAGTCTGATAAAATGTTCCTTTAAATCAGACTAGGCTGCAATATTACTGATATCTTCTGACTGGATTCTGCAAGTATTGATCAAGGGAATCTCTGTCTGAAACACTTGACTTCCTTAAAGCAATGAATATTTTATCACCATCATTATCACCCGAATTAGTAGTGCTGTCTAATTCATCACTTGCATCTTCATCTTCGTTATCATTGCCATGCTGTCCAATTACAGAAAAGGCATCCTCAAAGTTGGAATCATTGTGTTTTGTTCTAACAATTTTTTGTGATGGCAAACTCTGAATATCTTCGAGAACTGATGCAAGAATATCAAGAGGCTCATTTTTGAAACAGAAAAACGTCCAAAAAATGGCATAACAGGCAGATAAACATTACTCAATGAAAAACGTCTAAAGCGTTATAATCAAACAAACAAACAAAAAACACCCAAGTTCGCTATCTGCCAAAAAGAAGAGGTTCCCAGAGGGGGCATTTCCACATGGGTGGTATGGGAGCATGTATTGCCGATAATGGATAGCAAAATGACTTCCTGGGGGCGGAAAGAAAAATGCCTGGAATTAGACCTGCTTTAAAAGCGTCTAGGGTAAGGCCAAACCTGTTGATTTTGGAGAGTGAAGAGGTAGAAGTGGTCATTGGTGAGAAACAGTGGAGAGTTGTTGAGTGCTTTGTTACCTTTGTGTGTTTGCCCCAATCTGAACCTTTTGACTTTCACATTTCCTGCCTTGCCTCCTCTGTGTCTCACCTCCACAACTCCTTGCCTACACCTGCTAGTCCCCCCCCCCCCACCACACCCATCCCTTCCTCTGTATCTCACCCCCTTCCCTCACCAAATCCTCACTGTCCCCAAACCCCCACACCTACCAATATACCTCCCTTGCTTGTCCTCTGTCTCTCATTGTCCTCTGTTTGTCCATACCTAGTTTTTCACTGTGCTCTGTGCTGTGGCTGTGTGTGTGACGACTGTTTGGTGGTGGAAGAGTGAGTGCTTGGTGCTGCAGCAATGTGTGTTTGGACTGTGTGTTGGTGGTGGGAGAGTGAGTGTTTTGGGCAGCTGGTGTGTGTCTCACAGTTGTGTGCGGGTGTGGGTGCTGGTGCTGGGTCTCGCAAGGTACAGTGAGTGGAGGTGTGCACAGTGGTGTTTCTGGGGTCAATGGGTTGCATCTGTGGTAGTGGGACACCTGTACGACAATCATGGATGTGCTGAATGCTTTGGTGGCTCACACCTTACTGGAGGTGGATAAGAGTTTGGAGGGGAGGCCCCAGAGGAAATATCCCTATCAGAAAACCTTCAGGACCCTCACCTGCTTCCTGGATCTCACTGACCAGGAATGCCTGACTAGGTTTCGCTTCAACAGGGCCACCATACAGCACCTCTGTGACAAGCTACAACCCTTCCTCCAGCCCAAGACTTGCAGAAACAATCCTGTGCCAGTCCACCTGAAGGTCATTGCCTCCCTCGCTAGGGTTACCATATTTTGTCCTCTCAAAAAGAGGACACATGTCCCGCCCCTTTCACATCCTCGCCCCACCTCCTGTCACATATTCCCCTCCCCCTGGGTCACATATTCCTCTCCCCTACCCCGGGTCACCTCCCCTCCCCTCCCCTTACTTACTATCTACTGCCCTGGTGGTCTAGTGACCTCTTCGGGGTGTAGACCTCAATCATATCTTCCATCAGTCACCACTTTTCCAAGCTGAAGAGCCCTAACCTCTTTAGCCTTTCCTCATACAAAAGGAGTTGCATCCCCTTTATCATTTTGGTCGCTCTTCTTTGAACCTTTTCTAATTCCGCACCATGGAGCGATACAGAGGCATTATGGTATTTTTGGTCTTATTCACCTTTCCTTTCCTAATAATTCCTAGCATCCTGTTTGATTTTTGGCCACCACTGCGCACTGGGCAGACGATTTCAGCGTATTATCTACAACAACACCTAGATCTTTTTCTTGGGTACTGAACCCCAAGGTGGACCCTAGCATCAGGTAACTATGATTCAGATTATCCTTTCCAATGTGCATCACTTTGCATTTACTACTACTACTACTATTTAACATTTCTAAAGCGCTACTAGGGTTACGCAGCGCTGTACAATTTAACATAGAAAGACAGTCCCTGCTCAATGAGCTTACAATCTAAAGGACAAATGTACAGTTAGTTAAGTAGGGGTCAATAAATTGGGGCAGTCTAGGTTTCTTGAAAGGTATAGAGGTTAGGTGTCGTAAGCAACATTGAAGAGGTGGGCTTTGAGTAAGGCTTTGAAGATGGGTAGGGAGGGGGCTTGGCGCAAGGGCTCAGGAAGTCTATTCCAGGCATAGGGTGAGGTGAGGCAGAATGGGCGGAGTCTGGAATTGGCGGTGGTGGAGAAGGGTACTGAGAGGAGGGATTTGTCCTGAGAGCGGAAGTTTCGGGTGGGAACGTAAGGGGAGATGAGGGTAGAGAGGTAGTGAGGGGCTGCAGACCGAGTGCATTTGTAGGTAAGAAGGAGAAACTTGAACTGAATGCGGTATCTGATCGGAAGCCAGTGAAGTGACTTGAGGAGAGGGGTGATATGAGTATATCGGTTTTGGCGGTATATATGACGTGCAGCAGAGTTCTGAATGGATTGAAGGGGGGATAGGTGGTTAAGTGGGAGGCCAGTGAGGAGTAGGTTGCAGTAGTCAAGGCGAGAGGTAATGAGAGCGTAGATGAGAGTTCGGGTGGTGTGCTCAGAGAGGAAGAGGCGAATTTTGTTGATGTTAAAGAGGAAGAATTGACAGGTCTTGGCTGTCTGCTGGATGTGCGCCGAGAAGGAGAGGGAGGAGTCGAAGATGACTCCGAGGTTGCGGGCGGATGAGACGGGGAGGATGAGAGTGTTATCAACTGAGCATTTGTCCACATTGAATTTCATCTGCCATTTGGATGCCCAGTTTGTATGTATTTTAACAACCTTGGGAAAAATATCCTGCAATTTTTCCCAGTTTGTACTGTATGTGTTTTAACAACCTTGAATTGTTTTGTGTCATCTGCAAATGTAATAACCTCACTCATTGTTCCGATCATTTATAAACATGTTAAAAAGCACCAGTCCCAGTAAAGATCCCTGTAGCATTCTTGTATGCACCCTCCTCCAATGAGACAAGTAACCATTTAACCCTACCCTCTGTCTTCTGTCCAATAACCAATTCCTAATCCACACCTATTCCATGACTTTTTAATTTTCTCAGGAGTCTCTCATGAGGAATTTTATCAAGCTTTCTGAAAAGCTGAAGAACTTGAAGATGGACTAACACGGCTACCACATCTCTCTACTGAAAATCTAGATACACTACATCGACCGGCTCACTTTTATCCATGTTTATTCACGCCTTCAAAGAAATGAAGCAAATTTGTGAGGCAAGACTTCCCTCGGCAGAACCCATGCTGACTCTGGCCCATTAAACCATGTTTGTCTATGCGTTCTGTAATTTTATTCTTTATAATAGTTTCCACTATTTTACCCGGCACTGACATTAGGCTTACCAGTCTGTAATTTCCCGGATCACCTCTGGAACCCTTTTTAACAATCGGCGTTACGTTGGCCACCCTCCAATCTTCAGGTACTACAGACGATTTTAATGACAGGTTACAAATCACTAACAGCAGATCAGCAATTTCATGCTTGAGTTCTTTGAGTAAGCCTTGGATGTATGCCATCCAGTCCCACAATCTAGGCACTGTTTCTACAGGATTTGTATTGAACAAAAAGACACATAGGCTAAAAATAGATGCCTTTCTGACCTAGGGGTCCTTTTACAATGGTGCGTTAAGGGATTTAGCACACACTAATGAATTAGTGCGCGCCAATTGACATGCAGCCCATAGGTATACAATGGGCTGCTCGGCACTTATAGCACTGTAAGAACATAAGTACATAAGTATTGCCATACTGGGACAGACCAAAGGTCCATCAATCCCAGCATCCTGTTTCCAACAGTGGCCAATCCAGGTCACAAATACTTGGCAAGATCCTAAAAAAGTACAAAATGTTTTATGCTGCTTATCCCAGAAAAAAAGCAGTGGATTTTCCCCAAGTCCATTTTAATAATGGTCTATGGACTTTTCCTTTAGGAAGCCGTCCAAACCTTTTTAAAACCCTGCTAAGCTAACTGCCTTTACCACATTCTCTGGCAACGAATTTCACAGTTTAATTAAACGAGCGAAGAAAAATTTTCTCTGATTCGTTTTAAATTTACTACTTTGTAGCTTCATCAAATGCCCCCTAGTCCTGAGCCCCTACGTCTTGCCCCATCCTTGGCCAACTTTAAATCTAGACTGAAAGCCCACCTCTTTAACATTGCTTTTGACTCGTAACCACTTGTAACCACTCGCCTCCACCTACCCTCCTCTCCTCCTTCCTGTACACATTAATTGATTTGATTTGCTTACTTTATTTGTTGTCTATTAGATTGTAAGCTCTTTGAGCAGGGACTGTCTTTCTTCTATGTTTGTGCAGCGCTGTGTACGCCTTGTAGCGCTATAGAAATACTAAATAGTAGTAGTAGTAGTAGTAGTAGTATTTTTGGAAAGAGTAAACAGACGCTTCACGTCTACCCTTTCCACTTCACTCATTATTTTATAGAATTAATGTGTGATAAACGCTGCACAGCTCATTGTATACCTATGGGCTGCATGGCACTTGGTGCACACTAAGGGCCTTATTTACTAAGGCGTGTTAGCATTTTTATCATGCCTACAATTAGCGCTTGCACTAACCGTGTAGGTGCCTATAGGGATACTGTAGGCACGTACACTGTTAACACGCATACATGGTTAACATGCATTAAAAATGCTAACGTGTCTATAACGCAGCTTAGTAAACAGGGCCCTAATTCTTTAGCATGTGGTAAATCCCTTAGCACACCTTAGTAAAAGGACCCCTAGTAAGCTAGGCACCCTATAATAACATTACACTTTTAGGGGCCCTTTTACTAAGTTGCGGTAAAAAGTGGCCTGCAGTAGTCTGGATGCATGAATTTGGTACGTACTGAGCCTTTTTTTTTTTTTTACCATGGCTGGACAAAAAAAGGCTTTTCTTAGTAGGGCGGTAAAGGGCCGTGTGCTAAAACCAAAAGTAGCAGCTCTAATAGTTCCATATGTTCCATTGCGCTCCTCCGTTAGTGAATGGCTTGTTGTTCTCAATCTGGCACACACTAAACTACGACTAACTCATCATTCAGTTTTCTTCTTCCTCAGTCCCTCTCTTCCTTTTTCACTTAGATCTGAACAATCTTATTCACGTTTCAAGATAGCTGCTCTGAAGACCCATTTATTCTCCATTGCTTATTCTGATTGATCCTCCCTAGCTTGCTGTTATTGTTGGGTTGCTCTATGTAATGCTCCGGGTAGCGTTGTCCTTTGGGCAGTGGCGCTGGTGTCTCTGCAGCTTTTTTTTCTTGCTTGCTATTTTTTTCTGATCTATTTTCTCTTGGGCCAATGATCAAAAGTCAACGTGAGCGCTAAAGGCCATTAGCGCCATTTTTGCGCTCGCACTCACCAACATGGGATGATCAGTGGGGTTACCGCAGTAAACAAAGAGTGCGCCAGGCACTTGCACAGATGGCATGTAAATGTAGTCCATCTCATGTAAATAAAGCCATTTCCTATTCCTCCTAGATGATCAAAAACTAGTGCCGCAATGAACAGAGGTGTTGAATGGCGTTAGACAGAAAACAACACCACAAAATAATGCCCGGTCCTGGCTGGTGTTATTGTCGAGCAGGTCCCATCAGAGCTAAAAAAAAAAGTTATATATGTGAAGGCAAGGGGACCGTCAATTGGAGCAAGGACAGGCACCTGAAAAAATAGAAAACAAAAAAGCATTACTTTTAAGCCCCCCACACAAATAATGGGGATACTGAAATACACATGTCTAGTCCAGGGGCATAGCCAGACTTCGGCGGGAGGGGGGTCCAGAGCCTGTGGTGAGGGGGCACATTTTAGCCCCCCCCGGTGCCGCTGCCACCACCACCAACTTCGACCTCCCCCTGCCGACGACCTTCTCGACCCCCCTCCTGCCGCCAACCCTCCCCCGCCGCCGCCTACCTTTGCTGGCGGGGAACCCCAACCCCCACCAGCCGAGGTCTTCTTTCTTCGTGCCGTTTCTGAGTCTGACGTCCTGCACGTTTTACATGCAGGACGTCAGACTCACAGAAACAGAACAAGGCCTTGCAATCTGCAGGGCTTTGTTCTGTTTCTGTGAAGTCTGACGTCCTGCACATTGTACGCACAGGACGTCAGACTCAGAAACAGAACGAAGGAAGAAGAGGACCTTGGCTGGCGGGGGTTGGGGTCCCCCACTAGCAAAGGTAGGCGGCAGCAGGTTCGTGGCGGGAGGGGGGGTCGAGAGGGTCATTGGCAGGGGGGTCCAGGGCCAAATCTACGGGAGCCCAGGCCCCCGTGGCCCCACGTAGCTACGTCCCTGGTCTAGTCACTTACCTCAAACTGGTCTGTGATGCAACAAAAAAAGCCAGGAAAGGTGCTACAAGCACAGTCAAACGAGGTAGAAAGCCAATGCAAACAGACTAAGGCCAGCTATAGAACAACAGGACAAGCTATCTTTTTACGGTATTTTCAGACAGCATGTTTTGTCACGCTTTACGGCAGGGCGCACTTTATGACACACCGACGAGCTGTCCTACGGAAGGACACACACGATGGCGTGCCCCACCTATGCACATGAGCGTTGTTCCTGGCTTCTTTTTAGCTCATCAGATTAGGGCGCATGCACCCCGGCTGCTTAGCATATTTTATCACGCTGTTTTAGAGGGGGTTAGCGCTACTACAGCACTGCTTATATCTGCATATATTAACTCTGATCCTGACCGCACTACTATTCTGCGCTTCTATGGCGGTGGAACAGCAGTATTTTGAGAGCGCTATCCTGAATAGTGCAGGGATTTGATCATCGGCCCATCTGTGTCTTATTGCATTGTAGCTTTGGCCTCGTTAAAGGCGGTATATTAAATTTTATTAAACTAAAATACATTTATGTGCTTAAGTCCCAATTAAATCTAATTAGTGTCAATAATTGTGTGCTTGTTAAAAAGTCAATTATTGGTACTAATTGGCTCATTCTATTACATTTACATGCACAAATTGGGGCCATGACTAAATTTGTGCACACAATTTATGATGACTTTTATAGAATTAGGGAAGAGAGCACATAAATGGAAGTGGTTGTCCACCTGGGTGGAGCGTGGAAGGCGCTGCCTCTTAGGTGTGCAGCTTGCAGAATGCCGATAGTTAAGTTTGCTCTTGCCACATTTATAGGATCAGTTACATCAGCTCTATGGCTGGTGTAGCCGCTGCAAGTACATAATGTTAGGCATGTTGATATCAGGTCACGCTAGTATTCTGTAACGAGATCTAGATGCCCAGATATCATTATAGAACAGGCTCTCAACCAGGGCGTAGCCAGGCTTCGGCGGGAGAGGGGTCCAGAGCCCGAGGTGAGGGGGCACATTTTAGCCCCCCCCCCCCGCCATTTTTGACCCCTCGCCGCCGCCATCACCACCAACTTTGACCCCCCCCCCTGCTGACGACCCTCTCAACCCCCCTCCCGCCGCCGTTGCCTACCTTTGCTGGCGGGGGACCCCAACCCCCGCCAGCCGAGGTCCTCTTCTTCCAGCGCAAGGCTTCGTTCTGTTTCTGACTCACAGAAACAGAACGAAGCCTTGCGGATTAGCCATCAACGCGGCCACTGGCTGATCTGCAAGGCTTCATTCTGTTTCTGTGAGTCTGACGTCCTGCACGTTGTACATGCAGGACGTCAGACTCACAGAAACAGAAAGAAGCCTTGCGCTGGAAGAAGAGGACCTCGGCTGGCAGGGGTTGGAGTCCCTCGCCAGTAAAGGTAGCCGACGGTGACGGCAGCAGCGGGGGAGGGTGGGGTCGAGAGGGTTGTTGGCAGGGGGTCCAGGCCAAATCTATGGGGGCCCAGGCCCCCGTGGCCCCACGTAGCTACGCCACTGGTGTGGCATTGGGGCACCTAAAAGGAGGTACTTATTTATAGAGTTGTGTCTTTGAAAGCTGCCCTCTGGGGCCCTTTTACCAGGGGCGTAGCTACGGGTGGGCCTGGGTGGGCCCAGGCCCATCCAATTTCGTCTCAGGCCCGCCCACCCAAGCGCACCACACACACTGCAGCAGCCCCGGCCCTTTTCACGTTTTCAACTGTCTGAGACTGTAAATCGCGACTTGCGTAGACAGCAGAGAAGGCACGGCACCCGATCAGCTGATCTCCGGTCCAGGCTCCAGCCCACCTACCTACCTTTCGGGCTTGCAGGTCGCGTCGCGAAGCTCAGGGGCATAGCTACGGGTGGGCTCTCAGCTCAGGCCCACCAAGGCGGTAGGCAGCTCTTCAATCCTCCTCTTCCCTGTCTAAATGTTTTTCCTGATCCTGAAGTCGTAGGCCATTGTAGCGCTGCACACTGGTGCCACCCACTATTCACTCCGTGTCTGGTTTCACTCCGGAGTCTTTGAACTCTGCTTTGCTGCTTTGACTTGTTCCTCCCCCCTGTGTGCATGATGGCACCGCACCGCAGTACTGCATGGGAAGGGAACATGTACCGGCTGCCGTCAGTGTCGCGGTTCCTCCCCTCTGCCCTGCTGTGTTTGTCATGTTGGTGCCTTGGTGGGGTTTTGGGTGCAGTGCTCGGGTTAAAATAAAAAAAAAGTTTTAAATTTAATGTAGGCAGATTTCTGGGTGGCGGTGGGCTCTGCAGTGCCCAGGACATTAAACAAAAAGTCTTATATTTAATGCTGGTCTGCTTCATGGTGGGGTTAGGAGATGCCAGACCATGGGAGGGGGGGATTGGAGGGGGTAGGATAGGGCTGACACTAGGCTACAGGAAGGGGTGGGGAGTAGGGTAGGGCTGATACCTAGATATGGGATGGATGGTGGGGAAGGGAAGACCTGATACCAGACTATGGGGATAGATGGGAGGGAGAGTAAGGTAGAGAAGGGAAGGGCTGATGTTGGGCTATGGTGATGGATGAGGGGTAGGGAAGGGAAAAGCTGATGCCGGGCTGAAGGGCAGGGAATGGCTGATGCCAGGCTACAGGACAATTTCTAATTTTTGGTCCTCTATTCTGTAATTGATAGGAGTTGGTATGTTTTCTGCATGTGAATAAAGTGAGAGATTCTGCTGGCATGTGGTTTCTGTGGGGATGTACGAGTCTGACCTGTCTGACTTTTCCATTGGGATGTACATTGCTGTTATGTATATTTACTGCTGCCTTTATACAATTACTGTTATTGGTATTCATGTTCAGAATTGATGTTGTTTGAAACCTAGGCTCTAAGCTTCTTTGCAGAATTTAGTGTTACTTCACAAAGTACCTGGCAGTGAACGGATTTTCTATTGCTATTATTGAGGTGCTACCAGAATTTGAAGTACATTTTTCCTATGTAATTATATTGCAAGATCCTGTCATGTGTGTTGAGAGGTTTGCCATTGTGGTAGACTTATGTCGGTCAATTTTAAGATATGGGATAATGTAACTATATTTAAAAATATCGGTTTCTCCATTAAGTATGTATGTGGTTTCTGCTAATGCAGGTCAGCTATTGGGCAGACTGCTTAGAAATCCTCCAGCAAGTGCAAAATTGCCCACTCATATTAGCTCTGGGCCCGCCCAAAATGTCAAGTCTGGCTACGCCACTGCCTTTTACTAAAGCGCTGGTGCATGGCAACAAGCTCGCCTTGCGCCAATCCGGAACTACCTCCGGGCTACCGCAGGAGCCTTGTGGTAGTTCCCACCCCCCATCCCCCAGTGCACGCCATTTCTGGCGCTACAAAAGTTATCTATTTTTGTAGCGCCGGTGCTTACCTGGTAGTAATCGGGCAGCAGTTACCACCAGGTTAGCATGGGAGCCCTTACCTGCCATCTCAATGGGTGGTGGTAGTGCTCCCTCCGAAATGGCCACGTGGTTCGCTTACTACATGGCTGTTTCTTTTCCAGAAAAAAGACAGCCTTTTTACCCACTGTGGTAAAAAGGGGCCTCAGCACACATGAAAAACTCGCACTAACGCTAGCGCAGGCCCACTTCTACCCCAGCTTAGTAAAAGGACTCTTGTGTGAAGTAAAATTTGACGAGTTTTTTTTTCTGTTCATGATTTCTTAATATTCACGTTAATTAGCAAGAAAAGAAGCAGTCAGTTGGAATATTGTGAATATTTAAACAGATGAGAAAGGACAAACATCATCCCGTGCTCTGGCCAGTACTTCATTAGAAAAATCATTTTTATTTCTTTTTGGATAAGCATGGTGCATCTGTGTTGTAGCTCTGCCCCCTGTTTTTGAAACTCTGCCTCCCAGCGCCCTCTCTTCCCTTGTTTGTGCTTTGTGTGATGGCTTCAGGGCTGCCAAGAGACTGGGCCGAGCACAGGACAAGGCCGCCGCTCACCCCCTCCATCCCCTCTGTCCGCCACCGAGCCGGGCCCTCTGCATTGAAATCACAGCGTCTCTCACCTCCGTGTGAAAGCACTTCAGGCAGCAGGGCAGCAGATCGCCATCCTTCGGCCCTCCTTCCCTCCTTGTGTCCCGCCCTCACGGAAATTACTTCAGACGAGGGTGGGACACAGGGAGGGAAGGAGGCCCAAAGGGAGGCGATATGCTGCCTGCAGCGCTTTCACACGGAGGTGAGAGGCGCTGTGATTTCAATGCAGGAGGCCCAGCCCGGTGGCAGACTGTCCCGGTGGGACTGTGGCGCCAGGCCCCCCTTAGAGGCCTGGGTCCGGGGAATTTTGTCCCCCCCTGCCCCCCCTCTCGGCGACCCTGGATGGCTTCATGGGTTTGTGACAAAGGAGCAGAACCGCAGTGACTGAAGAGGAGCTGAACAATTATTTCTCCTCTAAACACACATCAAAATGAAAAGAGGGTTTCTTCAGGATTTATTCAACTGTTGGCTGAGCCTTGATTGTTTGTTTTAAAGGGTGCTGTTGCTTTTATTCCCCTGCTACTGGTATATGAATAAATGGGGCTGTGTCCTGCAGCATGCTGGTGTTGTAGCACCATCTAGAGGACAGAGAGGAATGTGATGAAATATCACATCCCTCCCTTCTACTATGGAGTTTTCCTAATGGCAATACGATTTGGGTTTTTTTGCTTTACTACATGATTTCCTAAATCTGAACCCAATGCAAGTTACAGTCAGGGACACAAGTTATTTCCCTGCCCAAATGGGCTTGCAATCTAAGTTGTACCTGGAACTGAGCACGTTCCATCCTGCTTCTCTCCTACCCCAAAGATGCCAAATTACCCAGTTCCAGACTGCAGACTTTTTGGCCAGTCTTAGTTTTAAATTACATCCCAAAACAGTGTGGGATGTGTGGTGCCTGATCCTGCCCACTGCAATCAGTACTGCAACTCCCATAGTGCATCAGGATTGGGTGGTCAGAAATCCAGGACTGTGCTAAAATCTCCTTCCTGGAACTGGGCAACTTTGCATCTCTGCTACCCACCTCATTCCCTGCTTTTCTGGTGGCCTTATCCAATTAGATAAGTGACTTATCCACCCACCAAACTGCTTTCAATTTTAGCCTAGGCTCTAATGGATAAAACCCAGCTGGTTTAGTATCTGCCAGATCTAGCTTTCTCAACAACTTAATGCCTCCTATTTATGTGTATTTACACTAAGTAATTGCTGATAAGTAAAATATACAGAACAAGAATTGACTATTAAATATTTACAGATCCCAACATCTTACTTAGCTCAAAGGCTTAGTGGGACTGATAGTCAAAGCAATTTAGCCAGCTGCTGACCAGGGCTAGCCACTAATATTCAGCAGCACTTAACCGGCTGAGAGCCAATGAATATCGAAGTTAACACCAAACTCAAAAGCCGGCTATGTTGGGGGTGTTCTGGGTGCAGAGTCAGAATTTGGCCACTTAAGTGCTGATAGTCAGCCCTTAAGGGGGAGATTCTATATATGGCGCCTAAAACATCAGCACTGAAATCAGAGCTGACAAAGCGTATTCTATAATCGGTGCCTATGAAATGAAAATGTGGCGTAAATCCCAGCACATTGATTTAGGCGCACTGGGCCATATTTTTTACTAGACGCGTACATTTTGGAATGCCCATTTTCCCGCCCATAACCATGCCCCGTTTTGCCTGCACGTGTTAGAAGTTCGGCACACATTGTTACAGAATAAACTTAGTGAGTCATGCGCCTAAATTGTAATCAGTGCCAATTAGTTCTCATTATTGCTTGTTAAGTGCTGTTATAAGTACATAAGTACATAAGTAGTGCCATACTGGGAAAGACCAAAGGTCCATCTAGCCCAGCATCCTGTCACCGACAGTGGCCAATCCAGGTCAAGGGCACCTGGCACGCTCCCTAAACGTAAAAACATTCCAGACAAGTTATACCTAAAAATGCGGAATTTTTCCAAGTCCATTTAATAGCGGTCTATGGACTTGTCCTTTAGGAATCTATCTAACCCCTTTTTAAACTCCGTCAAGCTAACCGCCCGTACCACGTTCTCCGGCAACGAATTCCAGAGTCTAATTACACGTTGGGTGAAGAAAAGTTTCTCCGATTCGTTTTAAATTTACCACACTGTAGCTTCAACTCATGCCCTCTAGTCCTAGTATTTTTGGATAGCGTGAACAGTCGCTTCACATCCACCCGATCCATTCCACTCATTATTTTATACACTTCTATCATATCTCCCCTCAGCCGTCTCTTCTCCAAGCTGAAAAGCCCTAGCCTTCTCAGCCTCTCTTCATAGGAAAGTCGTCCCATCCCCACTATCATTTTCGTCGCCCTTCGCTGTACCTTTTCCAATTCTACTATATCTTTTTTGAGATACGGAGACCAGTACTGAACACAATACTCCAGGTGCGGTCGCACCATGGAGCGATACAACGGCATTATAACATCCGCACACCTGGACTCCATACCCTTCCTAATAACACCCAACATTCTATTCGCTTTCCTAGCCGCAGCAGCACACTGAGCAGAAGGTTTCAGCGTATCATCGACGACGACACCCAGATCCCTTTCTTGATCCGTAACTCCTAACGTGGAACCTTGCAAGACGTAGCTATAATTCGGGTTCCTCTTACCCACATGCATCACTTTGCACTTGTCAACATTGAACTTCATCTGCCACTTGCACGCCCATTCTCCCAGTCTCGCAAGGTCCTCCTGTAATCGTTCACATTCCTCCTGCGACTTGACGACCCTGAATAATTTTGTGTCATCGGCGAATTTAATTACCTCACTAGTTATTCCCATCTCTAGGTCATTTATAAATACATTAAAAAGCAACGGACCCAGCACAGACCCCTGCGGGACCCCACTAACTACCCTCCTCCACTGAGAATACTGGCCACGCAATCCTACTCTCTGCTTCCTATCTTTCAACCAGTTCTTAATCCATAATAGTACCCTACCTCCGATTCCATGACTCTGCAATTTCTTCAGGAGTCTTTCGTGCGGCACTTTGTCAAACGCCTTCTGAAAATCCAGATATGCAATATCAACCGGCTCCCCATTGTCCACATGTTTGCTTACCCCCTCAAAAAAAATGCATTAGATTGGTGAGGCAAGACTTCCCTTCACTAAATCCGTGCTGACTTTGTCTCATCAGTCCATGTTTTTGTATATGCTCTGCAATTTTATTCTTAATAATAGCCTCCACCATCTTGCCCGGCACCAACGTCAGACTCACCGGTCTATAATTTCCCGGATCTCCTCTGGAACCCTTCTTAAAAATCGGAGTAACATTGGCTACCCTCCAGTCTTCCGGTATTACACTCGATTTTAGGGACAGATTGCATATTTCTAACAGTAGCTCCGCAAGTTCATTTTTTAGTTCTATTAATACTCTGGGATGAATACCATCAGGTCCCGGTGATTTACTACTCTTCAGCTTGCTGAACTGACCCATTACATCCTCCAAGGTTACAGAGAATTTGTTTAGTTTCTCCGACTCCCCCGCTTCAAATATTCTTTCCGGCACCGGTGTCCCCCCCAAATCCTCCTCGGTGAAGACCGAAGCAAAGAATTCATTTAATTTCTCCGCTACGGCTTTGTCCTCCTTGATCGCCCCTTTAACACCATTTTCGTCCAGCGGCCCAACCGACTCTTTGGCCGGTTTCCTGCTTTTAATGTATCTAAAAAAATTTTTACTATGTATTTTTGCTTCCAACGCTAATTTCTTCTCAAAGTCCTTTTTTGCCCTCCTTATCTCCGCTTTGCATTTGGCTTGGCATTCCTTATGATCTATCCTGTTACTTTCAGTTGGTTCTCTTCTCCACTTTCTGAAGGATTGTTTTTTGGCTCTAATGATTTCCTTTATCTTACTGTTTAGCCACGCCGGCTGACGTTTAGTCTTTTTTCCCTTTTTTCTAATACGTGGAATATATTTGTCCTGAACCTCCAGGATGGTGTTTTTAAACAGCATCCACGCCTGATGCAAGTTTTTTACTCTGCGAGCTGCTCCTTTCAGTCTTTTTTTCACCATTTTTCACCATTTTATCAGCGCCCATTAGCTTGTTGAGCTTGTTAAATTATGCACAGTTATAGAATCTGCACTGATTTCAGCACCAATCTTTAGGCACGCTACTGTATATAGAATCAGTGAGTAAGTGGCCAGGCTTATTGCAGAAACGGGAACGCATATAAGTCTGTCCTATTTCTAAGCCTAGGGAGTATGGACTATATTGGACAGTTGCCATTGTTGCTTCTTTTGATTATGGACTGCTTTGCCTGGATTTGGTGCTGGTTGATAATGTTTTTGAAATTGTTTTTTTTGTTATGTATGTAATTTTTATGTATGTTTCTTTTGTTCGCCACCCTGAGTAAGGGCAGGTTGTAAATAATAAATCTAAATCTGACTGGTTACATGGGAAGAAGAGGTGACTGGACAGAGCATGGGTGAAAATTGGGTATGGACTTCATATTGCAGTTAGTGGACAGTAAATATATACACTGTCAAATGTGCACTTAACACTGGTATACTTAATACCACCAGAAGTGGCATTAGGTGAATCCATTCTAATTGTGCTTCACATTAACATGCCATCAGGAATCTGTGCAGTTACTGCAGGGGGAATGCTGGACACAGAGGCCAATCAAAACTGCCACTAACTGTCCGAAAGCTTTCGGCCAAAACCAAATCAGCAGCCAAAGATGAGCTGAAATATTAGTTCAATATAGGGTGTTAACAAGGTAATTTCCTATTCCCTTCCCAATGCTCGGAGAACGCACAAAACAAAGCCACCCTTACAGCTGCAAACCAGCTCGGATCTGGCATTAGGGTGTATTGAATTTAGAAGTAGAAGGAAGCCTCTAAGCCCTGGGAGTGCGAAACACATGTGTGTGAGTCCAAGCAAAGCCGAAAATTAAAGCACACGTTGGCGCCTATTTTCTGCACTTAAATTATAAGCCTTCAGTGAAAAATAAATTTGAAAGGCCTATATTTAAAGGTGCAGAGGAACAGCACCAATGTATGCTTCACTTCCGGGTTTGCCTGCCACATGCGCACAAGAGACACGCTTACTTATGCACGTTCCTCCCCCTTACTTTTGGTCTTACATTGTGCATGTTATTTGCATGCAATTAGTGTTGAGCATCGGGGACCTATATTTCTGCATGGTTCCTGTGCTATTCCTGGACACTGTTCGCTATAGTGCTGGAGTTCTGAGCATCGGCCCATAAGAAGTGTGAGTTTAGGCTGGACAAGTGACATTAAAAATTCAGTCTAGCTTCAGCTGTAGAGGTCTCTGAGGTGCAAGCAAGCTTAGCAATGTGGCTGAACCTGCTGCAGAATACTGTGCACTTGTGACATAAAATAATCTGTACAAATGTTTGGAATGTTTCAGGGATTATGAACTCTAGAACCCTGGCACCAGATGGAAAGTATCACTCAGGAGTCCCTCCAAGCATGAAGCAGCTACTTCTCTGTACCTTGTTCATCCTTACCACAGGTATGGCTAAGTAAAGAAAGTGAAGGGCTGGATGGTCTCGATCAGTGCATTTTGTCTAGCAAAAAAGGTGCTGGTACTCAAATGCCAGGCCACCCTTCAGGGGTGGAGTGATCATTGATGGACCCACCCTACAATATGCCCCTGCAACCAGTCATACAATCTATGACAAGGCAGAATTTGAATGTAGAACCTGAGCTCTTTCATTAAAATATGAGAACCATGGGTCAAGTTTAGCAGGCAGTGGAAAAGGTGCCAGTACTCAGTACCCTCAAGTACCCCCCTCAAAAAAGCCCTGGTCTCGATGCTTCTCAGTTGTTCCAGACATCCTTAGTTTCTGATAATCTTCCATCTACACTTGTGATGACATTTGCTTTGTGTTGTGAATGTTTAGGCTGTAACGCCTCTATTTTTCCAGATGTTTCTTGGTTTGTTTACTGGCCTTGTGGCTTCAAGCCCTCTAAGCTGAAGCTCAGTTTTTTTCATTGTTTTCCTTCTAAGTGTTTACTTAAATATCAGGGGAACAGCTATATTTTGGGATAGCCAGTTCATTTGAAGCTGCTCCTTTCTGATACATTGCCTGCTTGCGTTTTTTTTGTTTTTTTTTTGCTTCTGAGTGTAATGATTAGCATTATGGATTCTTTTTTGTTCTGCTGTTTTCTCTTGTTTATGTTTATGGGCTTTTGACTACCTTTGACATTTTTCTGTTTTTCTTGTCTGTCCTCTTTATTGTGGTCTAACGGGACTTTCCAACAGTTTCTTTTTTTTTCTAGTATTATTAATTGCAATTTTCTTTTTCATGATATTTCTGTTGGTGGATGTTATTTCTGATTATTGTATTGCTATAATTGATTAATTTGAAACTTACTAAATCATTTTAAAAAATAAAGGGTATCTCACTGTTCTCAGCATGGCTACTAGACACAGAACTGCCAAGGGGGTCCAATTTTTGAGAGGGAGATTTTTTTTCCCGAATCTTTATTGATTTTCAATGAACATACAATAGAACGAGAGGGATATTTTAGAACATGCCCCAGTCCTGCCTAACTCCACCCCCAGACCTGCCTCCTAGCTTCACCCCTGTAATACCTCAACCCACAGCCATTTCAAGAATACCTTATTGGCACTGATGAATACTGGGATGGAGGAGAACTACAAATAACTGTTTCCCCTATTCTTACTGCCATCTCCTCTCGACTCTTCCTTCAATTTAGCTTCCCTATCAGTCACTTTCCCCATCTTAGGATGTCTTACGATTAAATTTACAGATGAAACAAAACTATTCAAGTTTGTTAAAACATGTGCGGACTGTGAAATATTGCAGGAAGACCTTAGGAAATTGGATGGCTGGGCATCCAAATGGCAGATGAAATTTAGTGTGGACAAGTGCAAGGTGATGCACGTTGGAAAGAATAATCCGAATCATAGTTATCTGATGCTAGGGTCCACCATGGGGGTCAGCACTCAAGAAAAAGATCTAGGTGTTGTAGATAATACTCCGAAATCTTCTGCTCAGTGTGCGGCAGCTGCCAAGAAAGCAAACAGGATGCTAGGAATTATTAGGAAAGGGATGGTGAATAAGACCAAAAATACTATAATGCCTTTGTATTGTTCCATGGTGCGACCGCACCTTGAGTATTACGTTCAGCTCTGATCGCCTTATCTCAAAAAAGATATAGCGGAATTAGAAAAGGTTCAAAGAAGAGCAACCAAAATGAAAAAGGGGATGGAACTTCTCTCGTATGAGGAAAGGCTAAAAGAGATTAGGGTTCTTCAGCTTGGAAAAGAGACGGATGAGATGAGATATGATTGAGGTCTACAAAATCCTGAGTGGTGTAGAATGAGTAGAAGTAAATCAATTTTTCACTCGTTCCAAAAGTACAAAGACTAGGGGACACTCAAGGAAGTTACATGGAAATACCTTTACAACAAATAGGAGTAAATATTTTTTCACTCAACGAATAGTTAAGCTCTGGAACTCTTTGCCAGAGGATGTAGTAACAGCGGTTAGCATATCTGAGTTTAAAAAAGGTTTGGACAAATTCCTGGAGGAAAAACCTATAGTCTGTTATTGAGACAGACAATGGGGATGCAACTGCTTGCTCCGGGATTGGTAGCATGGAATGTTGCTGCTAATTGGGTTTCTGCCAGGTACTTGTACTAGGCTAGATGGATCATTGGTCTGACCCAGTATGGCTACTCTTATGTTCTTATGTATAAGTATTACACTAGACCCTAGAACACCAATACAATTACTGTTGAGAAACTACAACAAGTGGGGCTACTATAGATCCCTGCACAGCAACCATATGCTTAGCATGCAGAATACAGACAGACCCTCTCTGATAATAATAGACCCTATCTTAGAAAGAAATGCAGTGGACAGGCAGCTGATGAGTAATCCTGAACCCAAGGGTGTATTGGGAAGTCCATCCTTGAAAGGGGCCTCCCTGAGTCCTCCTGCAAGAACGCTTCCACCTCAGCCAAGTTTACTGGTTCATTCTGGAACTCTTGAGAAGCAAACTCCTGATGATGGACATGCTTCCCAGACCCCATTGCTGATTCCTAAGGAGGTACCTTTTCCATCTGACAGCCATACGTATCTCCTATTTCTGATAAAAAAAAAGTAACTTTAAAGGACATTTGGTCTGTGATATCTAGAACTGAGACTTTACTTAGGGATGTAATCCCTCAGCTTTGTCAATTTTCCTCAGACTCAGTCCTTAAGTTTAAAGAAGTGGACAAAAATTATTTACAATTATCTTCATAAGCTAGTTCTATGGGAAATAAATTGTCCATACTTCAAAACGTTAATCTCTCTGCAATTAAGGAGTCTCTCTTCTTGCGTCACAACTTTGTTATAACTTCCCTCTTTGTTTCCTGTCAGGTTAACTTCTACTAGAAATAGAATCTTCATAAAATCTTGAAGACTTGTTTAATTAAACTAGTTTTGGTTTTCTGAGCCTTAATTTCTCTTTTTTTTAAATCTCTGTTTCATTAGAACTGTTTTAATTTTCTGTGTTGTGTTTTACCTTTGTTATCAGCATTGTTTGTATTTATGTTATTAATTTACATTTAGTTCTTATTTAGTGATTGTACCATATTTGTTATCTTTAATTATATTTTGTTCAAAATGTTATTGTAAACCGCTTTGACACTTTATTGACTTAAGTGGTATATCAAATCAAATCATACCTTTGGCCTATTCTCACTCTCTGTAAGGCCAGGGGTTCTCAGGACACACCCAGCCAGCAGGTTATTCAGGATAACCCACAATGAAGTAGAGCGTGCATATTTCATTCATGCATATTATTTGCGGATATCCTGGAAACCATACAAACTAGATGTGACCCGAGGACAGGGTTAAGAACCCCTGTTCTAGGCTATGACTCTGCAATTTTCATTCTAGTCACACTGGGGTCCTTTTACTAAGCAGCAGTAAAAAGTGGCCTATGGTAGTATAGGTGCGTGTATTAGACGCGCTCCGGGCCAGTTTTTACCGCATCTACAAAACATGGCTTTTTTTTTTTTAATGGGACGGGAAAGGGCCTGCAGTAAAAATGAAACCAGTGTGCGCCCAAAACTGGCCTGCGCCCTTAATGCCACCCATTGATCTAGCAGTAGAGGCTCATGCGCTACACATGCAGTGACTGGTCGGCATGCGCCGGTTACTGCCAGAGGAAATAAATAAATAATTCAGTCACGTGTTATGGGCGCGCACCAAATCTGAAATTACCGCCAGGAAGGCACAATGGCCTGGCACTAGTCTCATTTGGGCGTGTGCTGCACAAGCGTAGAGCATACTGCGACTTAGTAAAAGGGCCCCACTATCCACTGTACCAGGGCACAGATGCACCTCTACCTTGTTAAAAGATAAATTAAGTTCCCTTATCTGTTTCCATTGCACAGT
This sequence comes from Microcaecilia unicolor, assembly GCF_901765095.1. Classification (NCBI taxonomy): domain Eukaryota; kingdom Metazoa; phylum Chordata; class Amphibia; order Gymnophiona; family Siphonopidae; genus Microcaecilia; species Microcaecilia unicolor. The sequence continues at coordinate 368,540,515 of NC_044032.1, forward strand.
GTAAGGTCTCCACCACCAGGAGACTCTTGAGTCCCTCGGCCCTTTAGCTGAGCTGTGTGCTGTAATCCACTGCTAAAGAGCACACGGCAATCTGCAAGGTCAGATCATTATACTTTATTGTAATCCCTTTGTGTAAACTGCTCCTCCAAAGGTAGTTCCCACCACAGCATTTCTCAAGAAGCATAGCAGTTCAACAGCGTAGTATTCAAAACAAAACAAAATTTAAAAAAATTAAAAAAAAAAGGTTCCAAAATCTCAGCAGTTCAAATAAGAAGTTATGCAAAGCAATTCTTCAAACAAAGTAGCTCAAAAATGACAAACTCCCAGCAGTTCATGTATAGCAGGTATGCAAAGTAATTCTCCAAACACAGTAGCTCCAGAAAGGGTTCAAACCCTCCCCAGCAGTTCGTGTCAGCAGTTAGACAAAACAATTCCCCAAACACAGCAGTTCAGAAAGGGTTCAAACTCCTAGCAGTTCATGTATAGCAGTTATGCCCAAAACCACCACTCCTCCTCTCTCCCTTTCAAAAGAAATCAACCTAGGGAGAGTGGCAAGGGTCCCTCCCCAACCAGGCCAGCATTATACCCTGACCACCACCCGCATGACCCTTCCGTGGTAAACCTGATCTCGCAGCTCCCCTCATGGGATAGCCACCTTTTCCCTTCTTCTACTAGGCTCTCCTCCCGAGTAGCCCTCTCCTGTTTCACCTCCTTTCCTTTCAGTTTAATCAAAGCAGCAGTCTCCATCGGCTCCTCTTGCTCTAGTTCCCCCCACTTGTCTTCCCCTTGCCAGTCCATAGGTTCCTCCCCACACCCATTGCTCAGCTGCTCTCCATTTGCTTGATTGGGCAGGTTCAGAACTCCTTCCCTCATCCTGGCTCTCTGGGACAGGTTTTTCCAACTCCCTTCTCCTGACCTCCTCTGGGGGCTGTTGGGGATTAAAGTCCCTATTTCTACCATGGGACCTACTCAGGGGCTGCTGGGAATTGTAGTCTTTTCCTTTTCTCCAATCCCCCGGGGGAAAAGCCTCCTTCCTTTCTCTACCCAGTCTCCCTCCCTCTCGAGCCTCCTCATTCCCCCATGTGCCTTCATTCTCCCTCTCACCCTCATATTCCTCACAACAGTAAGCATATATCCATAAAATATGGTGCTGCACACCCTGAGGAGAGAATATTTTAATAAAATGTAATGTTACTGATGGCTTGTTAAACCTATGAAACTGTTTCTTAGGTCTTCTGCGCACAAGGATAAAGTACATTGTACAATATTAAATCAAAAAATGTCTTGGTATGTGTTGAAACTCTCGTAGCAGCATCTACAGAAATGATCTTTGCAGTATTGTGAAGTACTGTGATGAAATATCAACATTCTCTTTCTTTCTAACCTTTTCTAGGGATCATCTTTGTACCTAAGACTGAAGGTTACTTAACAGTAAGTAAACATTAAAATGCCCTTCACTTTTCTGAATATACAGACTGCTGAAAGGTGAGATTGCTCAAGCAGGTGCTTTATTCCTAACCAAGGGGTTGATGCAGCAGAAGTTCATAGATGTTGGTGCACAGCTCAAATGAAAGCTTCCTGCATTGGCCCAGTAATGAATAGAGAAGATGTACATTCATTTGAAATCACCCAGGATATGTCGTTTCATGCCATTGTATGAACATAAGAATGTAAGGATAGCCATACTGGGTCAGACCAATGGTCCATCTAGCCCAGTATCCTGCTTCCAGCAGCAGCCAATCCAGGTCACAAGTACCTTGCAGAAACCAATTTGTAGCAACATTCCAATTAGTAGCAGCTAGCAATCCCAGGGCAAGCAGTGACTTCCCCATGTCTATCTCAATAGCAGACTATGGACTTTTCCTCCATGAACTTGTCCAAACTTTTTAAAACCCAGATACGCTAACCACTGTTACCACATCCTCCAACAACATTGAATGATAAACATTTCCTCCTATTTGTTTTTAAAAATTTCCATGTATCTTCATTAAGTGTCTCATAGTCTTTGTACTTTTTGAAAAAGTAAAAAAATCGATTCACTTCTTGTTCTACACTACTCAGAATTTTGTAGACCTCAATCATATCTTCCATCAACCATCTCTTTTCCAAGCTGAAGAGCCTTAACCTCTTTAGCCTTTCCTCATATGAGAGGAGTTCCATCCCCTTTATCATTTTGGTTGCTCTTCTTTGAACCTTTTCTAATTCTGCTATATCATTTCTGAGATGCAGCAACCAAAATTGAATGATATACTCAAAGTGAGGTTGCACCATGGAACAATACAGAGGCATAATATTCTTGGTCTTATTTTGTATCCCTTTCCAAATAATTCCTAGCATCCTCAAGGTGAGGTTGCACCATGGAGTGTCACAGAGGCATGTGAGGGGGTATACAGAACACTGCCCCTCACTCTTAAGAAGGATTCCTCAGGTATTGCGAGCCACTTTAAAACCCTTAGCCCAACCCAAGGAGGAAGTGAGATGGAAGGGGTGGAGCCAAAACCAGGAACTATAAAAGGCAGGGCCAGAGTGGGGTTAAAAAGGCCCAGAGATGAGTGAAGACCTACTGCATATACCCCATCAGGTACCTGTGGAAAGGAACTGCAACAATCAGGTAGATCAAGTGAAACTTGGACCTCGTAGCTTTGCATGTTGGATCTGGCCTGAGGCAGGCTGGCTGGTGAAATACTAAGAACTGTACTTATAATTTTGGGAAGAGTCAAGAAAAAGCATTTCCTTACCAAGAGACTAGTGCGTGCAGTATCCTGCAGGAGCAGGCCATGGAGGACATTCTTCTGTTCAAAGACTGGCTATTTCTCCTTCCCCTGTGAACTAAACAGGCCCCCCTTTCCCAACACCACTAATAAATACTAATTTCGCTCACCCTAAGCTACTGCATGGTGTCACTTTATCCGGACCCTGAGTCCGCCCATGCTCATGGTATCGCATACTATGGCAGTGGTGGGATTTGGAGCTTATCCTGCCAGAGGAAGCCAGGACTCATGACCTCCGGGACTCTGGACCTTTTACAGATACCATGCCAGAATATTGGGCAAGGACCCCCCTTTAAGGTAGCACTCCCATATTTCATAATAAAGAATGACTTCTTGTACAGGGTGGCCAAGGAAACCCTAGAGGGGGAAGAGGTAGAGCAACTGATAGTCCCTCAATCTTACCATAGGCAGGTCATGCAATTAGCCCACAGTCACCCGTTAGGAGGTCACTTGGGGGAGGAGAAGACCCAGGAATGGATTTTGGCTCTGTTTTTCTGGCTGAATGTATTCAAGCAAATTAATCTCTTTTGTCAGTCCTGCTCGATCTGCCAACTGAGTAGTCCTGCAAGGGTTCCACCTGCCCCTTTCATGCCCATGCCCATTGTCAATATCCCATTTGAAAGAGTGGTGAAGGACTTTATGGGATCCCTAGAACGTACCACCCATGGCAACAAGTATATCCTGGTTATGTTGGACTATGCCACTCGCTACCCAGAGGCCACTGCCCTGTTTAATTCATATCAACCCTGGACCTGACCAAGGAATATTGACAGGTACTCCTTACTTCAGCTGCTAAGGAAAAGATAGCCTTTTCCATACCCCAGGGTTTGTTCCAGTTTATTATGTTGCTGTTTGGCTTTCATAGAGCTCCAGCTACCATCTAGATCCTCATGGACCGCCTGCTTAAACCACATGGTTACTACATGGCTACTTACTTAGACGACATTGTTATCTACAGTAAGAATTGGAGGACCCATCTTATTCAGGTAGAAGCAGTATTGGATAGTCTACGGACTGCTGAGCTAACAGCAAATCTGAAAAGTGCTTCCTGGGAGGACAAGAAGTCCAGTACAAGTGAGACCCCAGATTGGGAAGATAGAAGGAATCACCCAGGTACCAGTACCTCAGATGAAAAACAGGTATGAGTCTCGGGCTCGTTGGTTATCACTAATGATTTATTATAACTATTAACCCACTTTCTGCAGAAGAAAGCTCCAGAAAAAATATACTGGACTGTAGAGCTGGAAGCTGCCTTCCAGACCCTGAAGAGGGACATTTGCTCAGAGCTGGTGCCAATCAGCCTGAACTTCAACCGGCCCTTTACTGTGTACATTGATGCATTAGAAGTTGGACTTGGGTCCGTTCTGTCCCAGGAAATGGATGGGGAAGACCACACGGTGGCCTATATTAGCGATAATTCTTTCCAAGAGAGGAGAATTATGCAGTAATTGAAAAGGAAACCCTAGCTATTAAATGGGTCCTGGAGACATCCCAATATTATTTAATGGGGCAACACTTCCTATTGGTCACCGGCCATCAACCCTTTCAGTGCATGACTCACCATAAAGACTCAAATGCATGCACTGTGCACTGGTTCCTCAGCCTCTGGCCTTTTAGCTTTTGGATGAGACATTGGGTGGCCCGAGAGCACGTTAATGCTGATTGTTGTCTCGAGAGATGGATCCTGATATTGCAGGCGCTCAACCAGGCATGGTTTTGGTGAGGGGGAGGGTATGTGAGGGGACATACATAACACTGCCCCTCACCCTTAAGAAGGATCCCTCAGGTAATATGAGCCACCTTAAAACCCTTAGCCCCGCCCAGGGAGAAAATGAGATGGGAGAGGTGGAGCCAAAACCAGGAACTATAAAAAGCAGGGCCAGAAGGTAGGAGTGAAGACCAACTGCATATGCCCCAGTAGGTACCTGTGGAAAGGAACCACAAGAGTCAGTTAGGCCATGTGAAACTTGGACCTTGTAGCTTTGCATATTGGATCCGGCCTGAGGCAGGCTGGCTGGAAAAGTACTACGAACTGCACTGATAACTTTGGGAACCAGACCAGAGTTAAGAAAAAATATTGACTTACCAAGAGACTGTAGTGCATGCAGTGGCAGGCCATGGAGGACATTCTTCTGTTCAAAGACTGGTTTTGCATTTGATTTCTCTGTTCCCTGTGACCTCAACAGGAACCTCTTACCCAACACCGTTAATAAATAGTAATTTTGCTCACCCTAAGCTGCTGCGTGGTGTCACATTATCTGGGCCCTGAGCCCGCCCTCGTTCACGGTATCACAAGGCATTATAGTATTCCTGGTCTTATTTACCATTCCTTTCCTAATAATTTGTAGCATCCTGTTTGCTGTAACCCAGTGGGGGGGTTTTGTACCTATGGCTCCAGAGGCGGTCCTGGGCTGTTTCGGGGGGGAGGGGAGCTTTGATGCCCATCGGGGTATCCTGGGGGAAGTCGCACTGTTTGCAACCTTCTCCAACACTGCCTAGCTGAGGAGCTCTGTTTCCCGGCCGGGAGCAAACTGCCGAATGGCCGGTATCATGCATGCGCAGTTCTGAACTTTGGATTTGGGGTTTTTTTTTTGAGTGGGCATTGCTTGGGCATATGTGTGCGGTGATGCAGAATTTATTTAGAGTGAACGTCTCTAGTTTTATAGAAGTTTTGATAGAGATTTATGATAAAAATCTGTAAACATCTTTAAATGTGTGTTTAAATTTATAGTGGAATCAACTACTAATGACCAAGAGGCTGTTGAAAGACTTATTGGTATTTAAGAAAACTTTGAAATGCCGTTTGTTTGGAGAAGCCTATGGGACTGTTACTGCATAGGACCACTTTGAGTATCTAGGACCTTTTTTGTTTTATTTGGACTGTTATTGTTGTGTATTTGTAATTATTGTATATTTTTTGTTTGTATTTTAATTATGTATGTTTTATTGTGCCCTGCCTTGGGTAAACTAATAAACCTGTAAACCTATATAGAGCATTACAGTAGTCCAATGAGCTAAAAACTAATTGCTGAACTACTGTACAAAACACTTCTTGTAAATACAGGTCTTTTAATTTGAAATACACTTGACAAAGTACCAAAGAGATGTGCTTTTGTCCAGCCCCACCCTCTTCTAACATAATTCCTAGCACTTTGAGGGTTCTATATATAGTAAGATGCCTTTTCTCATAGCTACTTGTATTCCAAAATTATCCCCAAAACAGAATATGGTGGATTTTTATAACATTCAAAACCAAACCACTAGTAATAACCCAATCACTAACTCTATTCATACATTAAGAAGATTTCTTATATAGATGCTCCATCTGCATTTAAAGGTAACAAGTTGAATGTTGCCAGGATAGACTTAAAAAGAAAAACCAACACTCCTTACTATCTTGCCAAATGGAGACATATAAAATATTGAATAACATGGAGAGAGGGGAGCCTCGTGGGACTCCCCATTTCAACTTCTTACTCTGAGACCAGTCTCAACTGAATCGTACTTTATAGTTTCCATCAGACATGAAAAAATACAACCATTGTTCAAATAATCCAACCAGTCCAAGGTGCTGGCATCTCTCCACCATGTCAAATGTTACACTTAAATCTATCCAACTATATTTCCCTTATCTCACCAGTACTAAACTTTATCTAACAATAATAACATAAATTCTGTGCCTGATCCTTTCCTGAAGCCAGCCAATCCAACATCCATTACACTACCATCTAAATACTGGCTAATCTGAGCTGCTATCTCCTTCTCCTGCAATTTTGTCGTCATAGGCAAATTGGAAACTGGCCTAAAATTCTCGCAAGTGGTTCTCTTGTATACCCTGTTTCTTCAAGATAAGGGTCACCACTGCTTCTTTCAAGGATGTTTAAGTTTATTAAAACTAAATATACTGCTTGGCTTTGACAGAACACATCAAAATATACAGATGCTGGTACAACGCCTTGAGATAAGGAAGAATTTAGTAGATCCACAATCATTTTTAACTAAAAAGGTGGGATCTAGGTCAAGAGGCATAAAAGATGAGCTTAGAGAAGTTAATTTCTGTACTCGCTCCTCTGTAACCAAAGAGGAGTATAATACTGTTCCTAATGGATATGATCCAGATCTAAGATAGGATCCTGATCTATCTTTCCTTGATTGGAAAGGGAGATGGCCTTCAAATCAAAAACTGTTAAAAAAAATCTACCAAAACTTCAGCTGACAGATTAATAATCTTTTTTTAATTAATATGCAATATATATATACAATAAACAAAATCAAGCAAATAATCAGAATATACATTAGGAACAAATGTCATCAAGGCAAATATAGAAAAGACCAACAATGATAATAAATGGTGGTTGTGCAATTTTGCTACATCCAGTTAGTATATTATCAACTGTTCCATCTTTGTCTTTGCACAGACTGACTACGAACCAGACATGATTAAGTAGGCAAAATATTACATTAGCTTTTCATAGTTTTTATAATACAGAAAATATGGATTCTCACTCAATAATAGAATGTTTGTACGTTTGGGAAGCTTGCCAGGTGCCCTTGGCCTGGATTGGCCGCTGTCGTGGACAGGATGCTGGGCTCGATGGACCCTTGGTCTTTTCCCAGTATGGCATTACTTATGTACTTATGTACTGGAAGCCAGGGTCAGCTCAAAGGACTGTGGCTCCCTGAGCCAACTTTTGGTTTGACACCCTCCCATTGGCGCCTTCCTCTATCAGGCTATCCCCCTCTTCTCCGGCCTATGTTTAAAGGCAGTTTCCCCATTCTGAATACAGACAGAATTTCACCTAATGATACCTGCATCAGCCCCTGTGTGTTCCCTATGCCACGCCCCTGTGAAAACAGCAAGTTAATGTTAAAGGAGGGGTGGGCGCCGCAGAGAAAAGACACCAGGGCTGATGTGGGTAGTGTTAGGTGAAATGCTGTCTGTGTTTGGGAGGGGAAAACTGCCTTTAAAGGTAGATGGGGGGGGGGGGGGGGAAGGTGGCATGAGACAGAAAGAGGAAGGGGGCTCCCAGCTCTTCTTTTTCCCCTTCACACACAATGCTGCAAGGTAATCTCTAAACTGGCTTAACCTATAGGGCCAGTGACATCATAGGATCAGTCATTTGGCATCCTTTATCTCCAGCACCCTGGGTCAGAGCCTCACCTGGTACATAGGTTAAGCTGGTCCTGCTGGAAGCATGAAATGATGCATAAAATGATTGAAGTAATCAAGCAAACATTTTATGGGACTTCAAAATCCATACTGACAGACACTAGAATATAACACCTCAGACATTACTGCCATTGAAATGAGCCATGTTTGGTTTATTGATATTTCCATTCCAAGAGACAGTAATATGGAAGACAAGAAATTCAGAAAGGTCACAAAATACTGAGATTTGCAAATAGAAATTGCAAAGATTTGGAAAAAGAAATCAACAGTGGTACTGATTGTCATCGGGGCACTAGATGCAATACCACAAGGACTCTGAAGAAGTTGAGACTGTCTAAAACTGAAACAAATGACAATAGCCTGACTACAGACAGCAGCATTGTTAAGTACCTCATACATTATTATTAGATGCCACCTACAAGATTCCTAAGCCCTTGGATAGAACTCAAATCACCTGTGTGGGTCCTGCGGGCCATAAATGATCACCGTATGGTCATACTGGGATCTTGCTTTGCACAATTGGAAACAACTCGTCATAGTGCTTTTTTCTTTGTTGTTCCCTATCTTTGGAACTCAATATAAAGAAATTTAAATCACTGTTGAAAGCGTCGTTATTCAAGCAGGCCTATACTGGTGACTGAGAAGGCTCATTGGGCTCCTGGTGCCTGGGAGAGAGAGTGAGAAGAATGATTTTTTTTAACTGGTATGACTTTGTTAATTTGTTTTGGGTTCTGTTGTGAATGTAGATATCACTTTTCCTATCAAAATATTGTAGTTCCTTTCTTTTGCCCTTTGTTATTTTATGTTTGTTAATCGCTGTGTTCTGTTTGACAGTTAAGGCGGTATATCAAGTTACAAATAAATAAATGATGAAGGGAACCAGCCAACATTGTCTGCAACACACTATTTTTATTGTACACCGATGTGAATCTTTTCAGCAAAGCGCTTTATCAAATTTTAATAAACTAAACTAAATTATTTGTAAATTGTGGATAATAATCATAATATTAGTCACCACATGACACAAATGCCGGTAAATAAAGACTTGCATGGTCCATCCAATCTGCCCAGCAAGGCAGTCAGAGCTGCACCTGCCACTCTGTGCAGGTTGCTTTTCTTCATAAGTGAACACTGGTATCACAATCAAGGCAGCTGGCAATTTGTTACCATCTCAATCAAAACTCCATGCCGGTAGTCTGAAGAGTGGTTTATTATTACAGCCTCAGCATAATTACATTCATTATGATTACGATTAAACCAACAATCTAACCGTATTGCTCATTAAGAACATTTTACTCTCAGAATTTCAACCTTAAAATGTCTTCCCCTCCCCACAAAGAGATATATAACACCCACACTCATAGCGTGTGATATAAATGTGATATAAAATATGCATGCTTGATTCTGACCTATCTTTGCCATTTTTGGTGTAGTGCCTAAAGAAGTAGGGAAGGGACGTAGGTCAACCAAACACACATGGAGCTCCAGAGGTAGAATACATAAAGGTCTTTATTGTCAAAGCACAAATACAGTGGACTTGACACGGTCTCATGTTTTGGCAATCAATATGCCTGCTTCAGGAGTCTGTGTAGTTGTCGCAAAGTCTTTCCAAACAAATAAATAATTAAAAAAAACAATAGATACTGTGTAGTTGTCGCAACGTCTTTCCACAGAAATAAATAATTAAAAACCAACAAGTACAACAGTTGATTCAAATCGCCACATAAGACTACTATGTCCCTTTCCTACTTCGTTGGACAGTACTTTCTCTATAGGGTTCCTTCCTTGTTTATCAAGTGTCGGTTTGCCATTTTTTGAATAGACTGTAGACATCTGCCTAGGATTAGCCTTATTTCCCAACTTCTGGAGATGCCATTGAAGCCCAGTCCAGCCCATCCTGATCTGTCTTTACATTTTCAGGACATAAACTGTAGAAATCTGCCAAGTACTGGTTTTACATCCCAAATTGTTGGAGTACTGCTCCTGTCCATCATAGCACATCAAGAGCTATCAATGCCAGTCACCTATACTAGCCAAATTGAGGTTAATTCTATAAGACAGGCACAAACATTTACATGCCAGTAACATGTGTAAATGTTCAGAACACTAGAGTATACTCATACATGCCAGATACATGCATATCTTACATAGCATATATTTATAGGTGGACATACACATAGGCAAAGTTTGGGTGGTGTGTGGGCAGGGTGCACATTTACGCATGTCGTTTATCTAATATTATAAGTTATGGGCTAGATTCTATATATAGCATCTAAATCATTGGTGCTGAAAGAAATCCGCTTAAACGTTATTCTATAAGCCATGCCTACAGTTTAGTGCAGTTTTAAGTGTTATAGTCGTGCGTAAATTTAGGCACCACCATTTGCACCAATGAAAATGTGGTGCAAATGCCCGCACCTAAATTGTATGCGTAGAGCACCCTTATTCTGTAATTACGCATGTAATCAAAACTATGCCTCCATTCCACCCCGAAACACTCATGACCCTTTCCACGCCCCCTTTTTCAAGACACATATAACTTTTAGGTGTGGAGCTTGTGCCTAACTTTATGCGCGTATCATCCAATTAAATCTAATTAGTGCCAATAATTGATTGTTAAAAATCCAATTATTGGCACTAATTGGCTTGTTATCCTATTAAATTGTGCACACAAATTGGGACCGCAGCTAAATTTATGCACGCAATTTTTGGCGGCCTTTATGGAAACAGGGGGTATTTGTGCATTACCAGCTGGTAAGTGCACACACTTAACACCAGCTCTATGGTTGCTTAAGCACTTATGTGCATATATACTGAGTCATGCTAATATTCTGTAAGGGAGAGAGTTGCCTAGTTTTCTGTATAAAAGAGGCTCTAATTAGACAACCTCTAGGCATCTAAATGTTGGCACCCCTTTAAAGAATTGCCCTCATTACTTCCACCATACAACCAGACCTCATTAACCCCATTCTGGCCTGGTGTTAGACAAGTGGGTTCAAGGCAGAAATTAAGGCATGGGTTTGGCTGGTGCCAGATACCTTGCTGCTGTGCCTCAATTGCATAACACAGGTTAGTCAAAGGGGCCTCTTGTGAGGCTGGGGCCATGCTCTACCTGCTTTTGGTTGCCTGACTAATCAGAGAAATGCATTTTCTAAACCTTCACAAGAGGCTGAGAATCATATGCTGCACATTATAACCTATTACCAGTAACTTATTTTTACTGTTTTTGTAGATTCAATAGATGATGTGAAATGTTTGCATTTGGACCCTCTGGGCACCTATGTCTAGGTGCATAGTTATAGAATTATTCTCAATATGCTAGATCCGCCTTTGAAATTTTCACAGCATTTCCTGGGAGGTTTTAATTCATTGCTTCAGATTAATTCCCAAGTTTTCAAAATAATTTTTTTTTCTGTTACAGCCAAACTGTGAGCGGTATCCTTTGCCTGGATGTCCAAGGAACCTTAACCCAGTATGTGGAACGGATGGAGAAACCTATTCAAATGAGTGTATGCTCTGTTACTCAAACAGGTAATTGTATTTCTTACATACTTATCTATAAAGCCTTGGTAATATATTGAATAAAATGCATGATGTGTTTCTCAGATGAAAAGAAAAAATTATGGCTCATGACGCCCAACTCCTATTTATTAGTTCCCCCAGAGCGTCTACTCTTAACTAGAATAATGACGTTGCCTGCTCATTCATGCAGTCAGTAGCTTGGAAGGACAAGTCTTTATAACATGACATTCAGAATTAATACTACATATAATTAATCTGTTCTCCCTGCCTACATTCCCTGGATAGAAATTGGAAGACTAGATGCTCAGGAGAGTTGAGGGCTGGTCAAATGACAGTGGGAAGATTGATCCAATATATCTGAAAGAACAGCTAGAAAATGAGGGAGGGAGGCTTTGGAAACTCACATGCAATATTATTTGTAGTATGTTTAACAAGTTCATTGACCTAGAAGGGGTGGTTGCGGTAACTGAATCATGGCTCAGTGACAATCACGATGGAGTGGTTAACAAAGGACAGGATACATGAAAAGGTTTTATATGTTAGGGCCAAAATAAATATTATTGAGATGCCAAGAGGGGCATAATCGAAAGGGGCGCCCATGTTTTCCTGAGGACGTCCCGGCGAAGGGGCAGGGAAACCCGTATTATCGAAACAAGATGGGCGTCCATCTTTTGTTTCAACACCCAAATCTTGACATTTAGGTCGTCCCTAGAGATGGTCGTCCTTAGACTTGGTCGTTTCTGATTTCGGCGCTAATGGAAACTAAGGACGCCCAACTCAGAAACGACCAAATCCTAGTATCTATAAATGATGCTCAGAATTTGGTGCCATAAAAATCATCCCTGAACCATATTCTATATTGTGCACTCCAGGATTGGTGATCTTTATAGAATAGTACATAGCGCCGACATTCACGCTGAACTTCGGGCTCAAGGAGTTACATTAACTGAAACCAGGTGTAAATCCCAGCATGCAAGTTGGGCATAGATCCCTGAATTCTATAACACTGCACGCATTTTAAAGGGAAGACTCCTGACCTGCCCATGCCCCTCCAATGGTCACACTCCTTTTGCAGATCCACACAGAAACATTTCGGCCCTATTCTATAAATGGACGCATAAGTGTGTTTTCGTGCAGATCTGTAATATCTGCTTCATTTCAGCGCCTTGCATCTGTTAGAACACTTTTTTTCTGCGCCAAAAATTGGGCCCGGAAGTAGTGCCTAACATTCGACGCAATAAATAGAATTTCCCCCCATGTGCATAAGTATTCAAGCCTAAACACATATGCGTCTATATACTCAGTTATGCTAGTAGTATTCTATAAAGCAGGCTTGTCCAACCTTTTTATATCAGGGGCACCATTTTATATTTCGTAACATTTCAAAACACACATGTGCGCACATATGTACACACTCACACTCTCTCGTTCTCTCTCATGTACACCCCCCCCCCCAGCCTTCACCTCTGTCTGTTTCTCGCTCATGTACCCCCCCCCCCCAGCCTTTCTCTCTCATATACCCCCAGCCGTCACCCAGTGTATCTCTCTCTCTTACCCCCCAGTCTTCACCCAATCTCTCTCTCTCTCTCTTTTCCATGCCCCCATCCTTCACCCAATCTCTCTCTCTCTCTCTCTCTCTCTCTCTCTCTCTCTCTCTCTCTCTCTCTCTCTCATGTACCCCCTCCCCTGCCTTCACCCAGTCTATCCCTTCAGCTTGGCTTCAGCTGCAGATTCATACCGCAGGATTCCTGCTTCCCCTCCACAAACAATCTATTTGTGAATTTGAGCCGCATTGGCTTCGCAAGTTTCAGTTGCTCTTGAAACCATGAGACCAACCTGAACTTCCAGCACTACATGCCTCAAGCTCAGGGATAGATGAGTCATAGTGGGGAAGCAGGGATCCCATGGTAGAGATCTGTGTTTCACCACAATTGCTAAGTTGTACTTGGCGGGTTGGGCGTGGGCTGTACGTTGGACAAGCTTGCTATAAAGGAAAGCAGGTGCTTAGTTTCCATTATAAAATAGGCTCCAATCAGGCACCTAAATGTAAGCAGCCCTTTATAGAATTGTCCTCATTACCTCCTCCTTGTAACCAGACCTCACTAACCCCATTCAAGACTGGTGTCACAAGTGAGGATGAAGGGAAAAATTAGGGCATGGGTTTGATCAGTGCTAGATAACTTGCCCCCCCCCTAAAAAAAAATAAAGCCAGCCCTGCCATAACTTCTTTTGGCTGCCCTCATTTCAAATGCGGCACTAACTAGAAAAATTGAACTAAACCAGGGATGCAAGAGTTTAGGCCAGGTTTTCAGGATATCCCTAATGAATATGCATGAGAGAGATTTGCATGCAGTGGAGGAGGTAGATATGCCAATGCATGAAGGATATCCTGAAAACCTCCGCTGTTTCCAGCACGCAAAGCCTAAACTCCTGCATCCCTGAGGGTGAGGATCATATATTGTGTGTTGTAACCTATTAACTTGTTTTTACTCTATTTGTAGGTCCAATAGAAGGAATGTGAAAATTGTTACATATGGATACTGCTGATGTGATTTTATCAACCTATAAACACATGGAGACGTATGAATTATTTTTAACATAAGCAATAAGCTTGTTTAACGTTCAGAAAATGGTTTGTACCAACTTGTTTGAATAAATTTTAAACCACACAACAGTACCCTAGAAAGAATATGTACAGTTTCTCATCATCAGGACTGTGATATTAAATTGTGTCTAGTCAAGAATACTAAAGCATACGTGTTTGTGTATGTGTTTGTGAGGGGAGTGGAATCCATATCTATATTAATCTCTTTATAGCTATCTATCTGCACTTACACACACAAATATATACCACTGGCATAGCTAGGTGGGGCCACAGGGGCCTGGGCCCCCAAAATTTGCTCTGGGCCACTGGTTGGCTGGCAGGGGTCCCCAACCCCCACCATTTGAAGACTTCGTCCAGCGCTGGTCTGTGGCGGCGCCACCGAATTGCCTTCCCTTCTCTCTCTTCCCCTCATGTCGGGCACGCTGCTTTTAGTGAAATTGAGCATGTTCAGTTTCACTAAGAGGAGCACGCCGGATGTGAAGGGAAGAGACAACAGGGCAGGCAATGCGGTGGTGCTGGAGACCAGCACTGGACGAAGTCTTCAGATGGCAGGGGTTGGGGACCCCCGCCAGCCAAGATGTACAACAGCGGCAATGGGCAGCGAGAAGGTGGGGGGGGCCATGGCGGAGGGGGGCGGTAGAAGGGCGATGACCAAAATATGCCCCCCCACCTTGGACTCTATGCCCTCCCACCTCGAGGTCTGGCTACACCCCTGATATATACATATAGCCCATATACATTTCTGCCTGTTCCTTTAGTCCATTTAGAAGTGTCCCTACTCCTGGATTCTGGGCTGCAGCTAATGTCAAAACAAGTGTTACTAGTACCCTTGATTACTTGAGAGACAGTCAAGCAGATTTCTATATATATATTTTTACTCAAAGTCTTCCTGGGATTTGAGCATGCCAATATCAATACATGGTGAAGGTTAAACAGTATAAAATAAACCACTAGATTCACTTTTAAGATTACAGGAGGATGTGTTTATACAGTTTAACCATGGGTGTCAGTGCACAAAGAGGGGCATAATTGAACGAAAACGTCTATCTCCATGGGCGTTTATCTCCGAGAACGGGTCCGTGAAGGGGACCATATTTTCGAAAAAAATAGACGTCCATGTTTTATTCAACAATTTGTGAGCTGGGCGTTTTTGTTTTTCAGTGATAATGGAAAATGAAAGCGCCCAGCTCAAAAACGAATAAATCCAAGGCATTTGTTCATGGGAGGGGCCAGGAGTCGTAATGCACTGGTCCCCCTCACATGCCAGGACACCAACCGGGCACCCTGGGGGGCACTTTTACAAAAACAAAAAAAAAAGGTAAAAGAGCTCCCAGGTGCATAACACCCTTCCCTTGTGTGTTGAGCCCCCCAAATCCCCCTCAAAACCCACTGCCCACAAGTCTACACCATTACTATAGCCCTAAGGGGTGAAGGGGGGCACCTACATGTGGGTACAATGGGTTTGGGTGGGTTGGACGACTAAGCATTAAGCAGTACAATTGTAACAGGTGGGGGGGGTGGGCCTGGGTCCACCTGTCTGAAGTCCACTGCACCCCCTAACAACTGCTCCAGGGACCTGCATACTGCTGCCAGGGAGGTGGGTATGACATTTGAGGGTGAAAATAAAAAGTTGTGAAACATCATTTTTTGTGGTGGGAGGAGGGGGTTAGTGACCACTGGGGGAGTCAGGGGAGGTCATCCCCGATTCCCTCTGGGGGTAATCTGGTCATTTAGGGCACTTTTTGGGGCCTTATTCGTGAAAAAACAGGGTCCAGGAAAAGTGCCCTAAATTCTAGCTACAAACGCATACTTTTTTTCCATTATCGGCGAAAGGCGCCCATCTCTCCTTGGCCAATAACCACGCCCCAGTTCCACCTTCGCCACGCCTCTGACACGCCCCCGTCAACTTTGTACGCTTCCGCGATGGAGTGCAGTTGAAAACGTCCAAAATCGGCTTTCCATTATACCGCGTTATTCGTTTTTGTGAGATAAACGTCTATCTCCCGATTTGGGTCGAAATCTAGGCGTTTTTCTCTTTCAATTATAAGGTGGAAAGTGGTATTTCTATAGTTCACTGCTAGATTGTGGTACACATAGCTGCTGTTAACAAAACTATATGATTCAGTCACTAGGGGGCTCATTTTCAAAAGAGAAAACAGTCCAAAAAGTGGCATAAATCTGCATTTAGACGATTCTCTCACAAGAACGTCCAAATTGGTATTTTTGTAACTAATTTTTAATGTTTTTCTATGAAGTCCATCAGAAGTGTGTTCAAATCACAAGGGGGCGTGTCAGGGGTGTGTTAAGGGCAAGATCTATGTGTTCCTAACACGTGGACATTTTTCTGCCATAATAGAACAAAACAAAAACATTCGGGGCTATAAACTGAACATTTTGGTCTAGACCTGTTTTATTAACCAATAAGCAACAAAAAAGTGCCCTAAATGACCAGATGACCACTGGAGAAAATAAAGGATGACCTTCCCTTACTCCTCCAGTGGTCACTAACCCTTCCCACCCCTCAAAAATGTGATTTAAAACATTACTTACCAGCCTCTGTGCCAGCCTCAGATGTTATACTCAGGTCCATTAGAGCAGCATTCAAGTCCCTGGAGTAGTCTAGTGTTGGGTGCAGTGCACTGCAGACAGGTGGACCCATGCCCATAACTCCCCCTATCTGTTACACTTGTGGTGGAAACTGTGAGCCCTCCAAAACTCACCAGAAACCCACTGTATCCTCATACAGGTGCCCCCTTCACCCATAAGGGCTATTATAGTGGTGTACAGTTGGGGGTAGTGAGTTTTTTTTTTGGGGGGGGGCTGAACAGACAAAATAGCAATGGTGAGCAGTGTCCCTGGGAGCATTTATTTGAATTCCACTGCAGTGCCCCCTAAGGTGCTCCATTGCTCTTCTGGAATGTCTGTGTGGCCAGTCTACTAAGAATGCTGGCTCCTCTTACATGGCTTCATTTTGTGCATTTTTCACTTGGAATTTTTTTTTTTTTTTGAAAATGGACCAAAAAGATAAAACGTACAGAGCATGAGAACATCTAGCAAACAGCCATTTTTGAAAAAAAAAAAAAAAAAAAGACTTTTTCTGTTTTGAAAATGGCTATATTCCCCACTTGAATTTTGGACGTTTTTAGAAAAACGTCAAAAGTTGGACTTAATCGTCATATCAAAAATGCCCCTCCACGCCACACAGTAAGAAATAAAAAAAATGATTTGTCCCGGCCGTATGGGCGTGTGCCAAATACGAAATTACCACCAGCAGGGCACACTAGCCTGGCAGTAGTCTTGTTCTGGCTTGCACTGCAAGTGCATAGAGCCTACCCCACCTTTGTAAAAGGGCCCCTCAATTAAATAAGATAACAACGGTTGCCACTAGTAAGACCCAGCTGTGGACCTCACTTTCTAAATTGAATAGCAAGAGGTTCCAGTGCTAAAGGGAAGGCAAGGGGTGATCATGGCAGCCCTGATGTGTACTTTGAGAAAGGAAAATTTATGTGGGGATGAATCAAATTATTCCCTCACACTACAGCTGAAGGGGAAAGAGTATAAAGATTTTATCCAACCAATAAATTGTGGACCTACATTAATTATTGATATGGCCATGCAACCTTACCAAAAGCTTTCAAGTAATTGCACCAGTGTCATCATAAGATTTAAGGTAATGTAAAATATTAATATGGGGGGGGGGTCAATATTCAAACATTTTAATTGGCCAGAAATGGCTCCTGCCCATTTAAATCACTTGTCTGGGACTAATTGGGCATATTCAGCAGCACGTAACTAGATAGTGTCTCTAAAAATGCTCAGTTACTGCCCACAATTAGCCAGTTAAGTGCCGATATTCAACACTTGATAACTGCCCAAATAGCACCACACAGTATCTTTATAGATAGCGCTACTGAAAATGCCCGGTAAGTGCCCACAACTATTTTGTTAGTGTTATGGGGGCATAACCATCTCAAAGGGGCCCTTTTACGAAAGGGTTGACGCGTGCCAATCTCGACCTACCGCAGGAGCCCAGCGGTACTTACCACCCCCAGCGCACGCCATTTCAGGTGCCCCCCCAAAATGGCCGCACGGCAAGTGGTTCACTTACCGCACAGCCATTTCTTTTCCTGAAAAAAGACAGCCTTTTACCCTGCTAGGGGGGGGGGGGGCTCAGCGCATGTGAGAAACACACCCTTATGCTAGTGCAGGCCCCCTCTTACTGCAGCTTAGTAAAAGGACCCCTTAACCAGTAAAGGGGCACTTTTATTAAAAGGTGCCAAAAAGTGGCCTGCGTTGATGTAGGCGCGTATTTTGGATGCATGCAGGTTCATTTATCAGCACGCCTGGAAAAAAGGCCCTTTTTTGTGGCTGAAAATGGACATGAGGCAAAATTTAAATGAGCATGCATCCATTTTCAGCCTGGGACCTTACCACCCATTGACTTTGGCTTCAGCTGCAGAAGAAACAGTAGGATTCCTGCATCCCCACCACAACCTGGCTCTCTGCAAGCTTGAGCTGTGTGGTGCTGAAAGTTTGGGTTGTTTTCACGGTTTCAAGTCTCGTGATATAAATCCGAACTTCTGGCACAGCATGGCTCAAATTTACAGAGAAGAACCAAGTTGTGATGGGGAAGCAGGAATCCTGCTGTAAGCACCACAAGAATTGCAAAGCTTCCAAGGGCCAGAAAAAAAACACTTGGTGGGCAGATTGTGGTCCATGGGCTGTGGATTGGATAAACCTGCTGTAAACTGAGCAAGAGTCCTCCAATTGCATTGCCACCAGTGGGGGGGGGGGGGGGGGGGGGTTCAATATTGTGTGTTCAATGGCTAGAGACAGGCATGTTCTCTGGAGTCGCCCCCCCCCCCCCCCGCTAACAGAAATATAGGTGGACTGCCATTCAGCTTAAAGTAAACAGTGCTACCACCTCTGAAACTGCCCCACCCCAAAATCTACTCCCCCACAACTGCTTCATTACCCCACAAACTGCCCACTCTCAAAAACTACACAACTGCCCCTACCCTGAAAAACCACCCCACCACAATGGTTACCATCTCTCAAACTCTCTCCACCATCCCCTCTATGGACACAATACACGCACAAGACATAAGCACAGTTTGGAAAGAATTACATGAGCCATTCTCTGCATGCTTTCCCCACTTTTAACTCATTTGACCCTTTTTACCCTTTTTTTTTTAAGCTTTTGTGGTTTGATCTGGTTTATATACAAAGTTCCATTTTGCCTTATGATTTTTTTTTTCTTTGTCTAAGCATTTTTAATCAGAGTTACTAAATAAATACATGACAAAATTAAAAAAAAAGCATGTTCCTCATTTGCTGAAATGACATGTATTTTGTCCTTGGATTGTCTGTGTCAAGAAATATTTCTGAAAAATGCAGTACTTTTTTTTTTTTTTTTTTAATAGCAATCCAAGACTCTTGTGTTTTCAAGCAGTATCCAAAGACTGCACTGGTGGGGGAGGGGGCAGAACAAACTGGTATTGTATGCTAGGGGAGGGGCAAAGGGCTGATAAACTATACAAAGCTGGAACTCTGCTGCCTGTCCATAAGTCTTTGTGGAAAGCTGTAGTGGTGATTGCTAAGCAAAAGCTTAGAAAGAACAGATAATTGCCCAACTCAGTAACACACTGACATAGGCAGATTTCACACAGTATAGTAATCCTCTGTACTCATATCTAAGGGGGGGGGGGGGGGGGGGGGGGTTGGTACTACAGAAACCAAAGATTCTTTTTCCCACTGGTAATACCCAATGAAGCAATATGCCAAAGTGCAAAATATATGTATCTTTATTATATAATTATAATAATAATAATATTTAACCGCTCTCTTCTATTGGCCACCCTTAAGATGCCACCCGTATGCAAGCTTCTATTGGTAAGTTACTTGCTTTTCTTCTGGTGTCTCTGTTCTTATGCTCTTGATCCTACTGCTACTTCTCAATTCCTACTTTTACCTATCCCTGTTTTCTGGGGCAATTGCCCTTTGTACTATGGCCATAAAGTGCATTCTTCCCCCCCCCCCCCCCCCCCCCCCCCCACCCCCCCCCCCCCCCCCCCCCCCCCCCCCCCCCCCCCCCCCCCCCCCCCCCCACACTAGTCCTTCTGGCTTCAACCCCACATCACTCCAACACGAACCACTGCTTCAAGCAGCATCTGAGTTGGTCTCTTAAACTGTAGATCACTACAATCTAAATCCTTTCTTGTTCGTGACCTAATTAAGGAGCCTCACTGCTCCCTTTTCTGTCTTGCGAGGAGTCATTCCTTTATGCTTGTCTGCTGCAAACCTTTTATGTTATCTCTCATTCTTGCCCTGTTTAGACATTATTCCTCTCACCCTGTTTTGACATTATTTATGCAAGTGATCTTAAGGTCTCTAAAATTTCCTCGCCCTTACCCTATCCTGAGCTCTTGATTATTAAAATTGACGCTCCTCAACCTTTACATGTTCTTTTCCTGTTTTCTATTTTATTAGCCTGTACACTACTTTGTTCTGCCAAGGCATCTTGAGCAGTCTAGAAAGTCTGAATAAGCCATAAACCATAAGAATTAGGGAAACAGCAATCAAGCACACAAAATAAATACCACTAGGATTACACCAAAGACATATCACTAAGAATTATACAAAAATAGAGTTATACCTGAGACCCAAAAGCCAAAATATGTCTGCTAATAAACCATGCTCATGACCTAACACAGCATTTGGCAGACTAAAATGGTAACTATCTCTTCCCCAAACTACAGGAATGAACCCTGGATTCTCACCATAACAAGACACTTGCTTCTTAGTCGATCTCTGGGTGAAAGGCAGGGTTTCTTCCTCCAGCTCAAACTGTGTACACAGCGAGCTTACAATTAAAGAGAAGTGTCAGTACAGCCCTCAGTCAGCGCTGGTGGATAGTCAGTAACACAAGGTTAGCAACTGTAATGATATTTGTTCTTCCCTGTGAGTGTGATTAGACAGGGAAGTTCAGGTCTTAGGCACTCTCCAGAGCTATCAGAGATGCTTCTGTTCTGGTTTAATGCTAAAACTCTTCTCCTTTGCCTTTCCAAGATTCTAGATTCAGACCTCTGTCCACTGTCCTCAGGTGACTGGTTTGGTCCAATCACATCACCCATTCCTCCTGTCCAGCAGGCCTGGAGAACAATCATGTCCATAGTTGTTATTACAGACACCCTCTCAATGAATGCTGGCACTGGCCAAGAGGCCCATAAGCCATATCACATACTTGTGTTGGTATAAATCTGTCTTGTACCCAACTTTACCCTCAAAGATGAAGTGCAGATGTTCTCAGTAAAGTCAGTGTCCTTGGGCTGGCAGAGATGCAGGAAACATTCAAGCGGCCATGACAGTCTTGCCTAGTCAGGCTTCTGATGATAGGCTACAGTTGCACAGTAGGTGACACATTGGGGACACTGCTACAAAGTGAAGAAGCCTGCATGGGAGAGGAACTGTGCACAACTCTTAAACTGAACAGTCACCTTCAATTCCCTCAGGGATAAGAAGTTTGAGAATACACACACACACACTGATCAGATTATTTTGACACAAGGAGGAGTGGGGCAGAGTCAAAATGGTGGCAGGTGCTGAGGCATGCTGAGAGATCTCGCTTTTACCTTGCAGTTTTGTTCCTTATGGCTCCTAAACAGTACGGCAAGAATCAGGTTTACACGTGACATTTGCCACTTCTGTTCAGCCAGTCTCAAAGTAAGATTGAATGATTTGCTCAGCCGCTTCCCTTAGTACTTTTAGCCAGGCTTCTGCTGCGGCACTCGTCAGTGGAGAGGGAGGATTCTCCAGGCCGAAATGTTCTCTCTTCTCCCATGAGTTCTCCCGGGGTTTTTGCTAATGGAGATTTGTTGTGGCAGGAGGTTACTCTTGCTGCTCCTTGCACTGGAACACTGAAAAACCCTGCCAATATAGGAGAAGTTGGTGTTGGGACTCCAGGAGGAAACAGTTCTCTGGACTCTAGAGAGATTGCTGATCCAGCGGGGAATGTGCAAGGACCATTTGTGGCTCCAGGTTTGATTCCAGCTTTGCCTGGACCCGAGGTCTCATTGCAGTCCATTTGGCAAATGCTGGTTAAGATGGACACCGCTTTATCAAAATGCTCATTTGATATTACTGCTTTAGTAGCTAATGTTTCCAGCCTGCCTCAGAAACAAGAAAGTATTGCCCAGGAGTTCCATCAGAGGTTAATTGAAACTGAGAAGGTTGAGGAAAATAAATCTGCTGTGACTGCATTGATTATGGATTAAGTAATCATACACAGGACATTTGAAAATGTTGAATATTATGAGACATTTAAATTTAGGAGTTTTAAATTTTCCTTGAATTATTGGACAAGATCCTATAACAACGTGGAAAGAATATATGGTGGAAGTATTGGAACTGACTGATTCATCTATTCCCCTTTTAAATAAGGTTTACTTCCTTCCTGTGAAAAAAACCAAAGGCCATGGAACTAATATTCAAACTTTGGAAATTTATTGAATTCAATACTGAGATTTAGGAAATCGATAACTCTTCCTGAAAAATCAGAGAATTTGGATCTATCCAGATGTGTCACATGCCACGCAGGAAAGAAGAAAGTTTTTTTTTAATAAGTAACAAGGTTAACACTCAGTTATGAGAAGAGAGAAAGAAAAGAGGGAAGGGGTGCTGGGGGATATACAACAATGTTTGCATGAGGTACATCAAATTTGCACATATCACTGCAGAGCACTAAAATGAGATGCAAATGGTAGCCATTTTTCTCTATAAGCTGCAAAACTTGGGCGTCCCTTTCGAATATGCCCCTCCACATATCTCTTTACATTTCCGGATAATGATATATATCTGTTCTAATTTGTGAAAGTTCTATAAATAATTTTTTTAAAGAAAATACACACTCAAAGCCAGCCAATCTGAATAAAAGCAAATATTCAAACTTTTTCACAGATTATCAAAGGCATGTACTGAGGTAGCAGATTATGCAGTATAATTTTTCTTCTTCAATACAAAAAAAAAAGTGGTATAGAAAATAACAGGAAATGCCATCTGGTGGCCATACATAGGAACATCACTCATAACAAAAATCAGTATTACATAGATTTATTTATTTATTTATTGGTGCTTATATTCCACATAATACAAATGTTAATTATTCAGTTCTATGTGGCTTACAATAATTAACAATATAATCAAACAACAATATCCTTGAATTCTATCGATATTTTTTAAATAGAAGGAGAAAAAGCCTCAAATTATAAGGGATTACTCCGTCGTTGGTGCACCAACATAAGGGAGGTCCCTCATATCATCATGGGGAAAAAACTTATAACATAAGGCTACTGCTCAGAATATTTTCAAAAATGTAGTTGTAAACATATGGCTACTGCTCAATACCAATTGCGGATCTTGTGCACTTATCTTTTAAGTCTTTTGAACACCATCCACGGCCCGACTTTGGCCTAAGTTTTGAATCCTTCCTCAGGGTCCGTGGTGTCTGACTCTAAAGATCTATCAAAAAAGCATAAACATATATCAAATGAATCTCTCGGAACATGACTTCAAAAAATATTTTCCAACTCAATGGTTCTTACAAGGTGCTTTATGATCTGTTCTCTCTAGCTTCTCAAAGCTATAAAAATGGCCGCGCTTTATCTATGCTGACATAAGACGCCTCCAGCTCAGTCCCTCCCTCTGAAATGTCAATCAACAGGAGTTACAATACAATTAAAGGCACATCGCCGGTTCAAAAAAACTTGTTCCATTCTATTCTAGTATTTATCCCATATGGATATAATGTATGTAACTTAAAAATCCAGCGCTGTTCTTGTCTCAATAGGAGGAGTTTTCTATCTCCTCCTCCTATGTGCCATTTAGGTTGTTGAAGCACAAAACATTTCAAGCTCTCAAAAAGATGTCCTTCTTTATTACAGTGAGCTGCCAATGGTGCTGTAGTCTTCTTAATATTGATGTCACTTTTGTGTTCAATTAATCTCGTAGACAATTTGCGTGACGTCTGACCTATATACAATTTATTGCAACTGCAGATAATACAATAGACAACCCAATCTGATAGACACGACATGCTATGTTGTAAAATACTGTATATTTATTCTTAGACTGGAGTCTATAAATTCTTTTCTATTGAGCATAATATCACACATATTACACTCTCCACATCTAGTACGTCCCCTTTCATTTTGTTCTTGTGTAATTGGCATTTGTCTTAAAACTGATGGTGCTAGGATCTCCTTTAAATTTCGACCTCTACTATAGGCCAACCTTAATCGACTATGCTCAAAACCTGGCAATGTTTGTATAACATGCCAATTTGATCTTATGGCATTGGCAACTTCATTTACTCTCATAGAGTAACGCAACACACAAGTCAGCGTATCTTGATTGTCTTCCTCTTGGACTTGTCTCGGTGTAAGAAGAAAGTCTCGGTTATTGTATTTAGCTCTTCTATAGGCTTGCTGTATTACTTTTTTAGGAAAACCCCTCTCCTTCAGTCTAGCGCTTAGTTCTTTAGCTTTCCGTTTATATTCAGGCAAATCAGAACATATACGCCTGTAGCGGAAAAATTGAGAGAAGGGTAAACTGTCTTTTAACTTTCTTGGATGGCAACTATCATAATTCAATAACGTATTTCTGTCTGTTTCTTTTCGGAAAACAGTAGTCTGAAATCCAGTGTCTATCTTCGTAACAGAGACATCCAAAAAGGAGATAATCTTTTTATCACATTGCATAGTAAATTTTAATGATGAATGGCATTGATTCAAATATCTCTCAAAATCTTCAAGTTCTATCCTTGTTCCAGTCCATAAACAAAATACATCATCTATAAATCTTAGCCAAAGCTTGACTTTATCAAACCAAGGTGTAACATAGACATGCTTTTCCTCAAAATCTGCTACAAATAGGTTGGCAACGGAGGGTGCGATAGTCACCCCCATTGTCACTCCTGTTATCTGCTTGAAAAGTCTCCCCTCAAACTGGAAAAAATTGTTTTTTAATGCTAGCATTGCTAACTCCAATATAAATGCTGTGGGTACTCTACATATTGTTCTCCGGTTCAATACTTCCTCTAATACACTTAGCGCTTCCTCTTGTGGAATGACTATATAAAGGCTGGTAATATCCATTGTGACTAATAACCACTCTTCTTCTGGATTTTCAACTGCTTGAAGATGTGTCAAAAAATCTGTAGTATCCTTAATATAGGATCTAGATAGTTGCACAAATGGACGCAGGAAAGTATCAACATAGATAGACAACGGTTCAAGTAGTGAGTCATTACAGGAAACAATAGGACGACCTGGTGGATTGTTTAGCCTTTTATGTACCTTTGGTAAAGTGTAGAAAACAGGAATACGAGGTGCTTTTTTGTTTAAATATGCAAATTCCTTCTGGGTAATAAAACTGCTAGCATATCCTCTTCCTGTCACTGAAAAGATATTTTTCTTGTAGGAAAGGAGTAGGATCTTGAAATAATTCTTCATAATCATGTTGATTCAATAACTGTCTTAAAATTTCATTTACATATTCTACTCTGTCTTGTATCACGAAAGAACCTCCCTTATCCGCTCTTCTTATTACAATCTGATTATTGTTTCTAAGGGATTCAATCGCGGATCTTTCCTCTAAGGTACAGTTTGAATATTTCTTCTTTGGAGATTCTTCTACTTTTTCACATTCTTTTATAATCAATTGTTTAAAAATAGTCAATGCAGGCTCTGGTGGAGTAGGAGAAGTCCATTTAGATTTTAACTTGACCCTCGAGGTTTCTATGCTCCCAGTGGTTTAATGTGTATAGGCCGCAAAAATCTTTCAAGATCTATCCTGCTCTGGAAAGGATCGAAAAACACCGTAGGAACATAAGATAGTCCTTTCGCTAGTACTCTATGTTCCATTGTAGACAAAACATGACCAGATAAATTTATTACAGCTGAATCTTTCACTGTTGTGACCGAGTTGTTGGTCAGTAGCTCCTGTCCATTCCGTAATTCCGATCTTGTCTGGACCCTCGTCTCAAGGTTCTGCCTCTGCCTCTGCCTCGTTGTCCTCTGCCTTGTCCTAAAAAACAAAATGCAAGCAATATATTTTGCGAGTTCGAAGAAAACACAGTGAGATTTTCAACAGAGCAAACAAAGATATCATAACATTTGCCGTTTAGTTCATTGTCTAACAATGCAATGACAGGACTTATTCATAATGAAATTATTCCTCATCATAAACATGAATCAAACATACATATGCCACTAGGCAGTACAACATTACTGTAACCTGTGCAATTTTATTACAGTGAAACTAATTAAATTTTGTTCAGAAAACATTTCAGCATTCAAAACCTTTTACCAGGCAACGAAACAACTGGAAAACTCTCCAGCAACAACTTGAAAGAAAGCACAATGTAGAACCACGGAAGACAACATAAGAACATTAAGAGTAGCTCTTATTGTATCAGACCAAGGGTTCATCTAGCCTAGTATCCTGCTTCCAACGGTGGCCAGTCCTGGTTACAAGTACATGGCAGAGTCTCAAAAAGTAGAAAGATTCAATGCTACTTAACCCCAGGGATAGTCAGTGACTTTTCCCAGGTGTACCTTAATAACGGTATATAAACCTTTCCTCCAAGAACTTGTCTAAACCTTTTTTAAACCCTACTATGGTGTCTTTTGCAGCCTCACTATCGGGATACCCTATCTTCCCTGTTTTGGTGATATCTTTGAAAGATACCTTATCCTAGGGTTACCATACGTCCGGATTTACCCGGACATGTCCTCTTTTTGAGGACATTTCCGGGCGTCCGGACGGATTTGGCCAGCCTGCCCGTTTGTCCGGATTTCTGGACAAATGGGCTGGCTGGCAGGGGCGGGACTCCTCTCCCCTACTCTACTCTACTATCCCTGGTGGTCTAGAGGTACCTCTTCGTCTTTGGGGCAGGAAAGAGCCCCCTCTTTCCAACCCGGAGCGCTACTGCTAGCTGCCCTGCATACTGTGAGTCTGGCTCTTGGCATTTCAAAATGGCTGCCGAGAGGTGAAGCAGCCTCGCGAGACTTCTACTCTCGGTGGCCATTTTGAAACGCAGAGAGCCGGACTCACACAGGATGCAGGGCAGCTGGCAGCAGCGCTCCGGGCAGGAAAGAGGGGGCTCTTTCCTGCCCCGAAGAGGTACCTCTAGACCACCAGGGATAGTAGAGTAAGGGGAGAGGAGGTGACGGGGGAGGAGTGGAGATGACAGGGGAGGGAAGGTGAATATGCATCAGGGGCAGGGCAAGTGCGTGAAAGGGGTGGGGCAGGGGACGTGAAAGGGGTGGGGCAAGTGTCCTCTTTTTATGAGGACAAAAAATGGTAACTCTACCTTATCCAGAACCATGCGCTTTTGAGCGACTGTCGGCCTTCCTCCAGTTTCTAGTTTAAAAGCTGCTCTATCTCCTTTTTAAATGTCGAGGCCAGCAGCCTGGTCCCACCCTGGTTAAGGTGGAGCCCATCCTTTCGGAATAGGCTCCCCCTCCCCCAGAATGTTGCCCAGTTCCTAACAAATCTAAAACACTCCTCCCTGCACCATCGTCTCGTCCACGCATTGAGACTCTGGAACTCTGTCTCTTGGGCCCTGCATGTGGAACAAGTAGCATTTCAGAAAATGCTACCCTAGAGGATCTGGATTTGAGCTTTCTACCTAAGAGCCTAAATTTGGTTCCAGAACCATCTTGTTTCGATAATACGGGATGCCCCACCCCTTTGCAGTGCCATCCTTAGAGATGGGCGCCCTTAGAGATGGTTGTCCCCGTTCGATTATCCCCCTCCACGGCAACCAGTTAATGATGTTTGCTTTTCTCTCTCTTTTTATTCTCCCCCTTAATACTAAACTAGGTCCTGCTTGCTTTTCCCTCTCTCTCTCTCTCTCTCTTTTTATTTCCCCTTAATACTAAACTAGATCCTGCAGTGCCTGCTAGATTCTATCTGTTAATGCTGTGGTACAAAGTTTTTAAAACTAAGTGGAAAAGACTATGGAGATTAGTTGATAAAATTTGCTTTTTATATTTTTTATTTTGCCTATCACTAACCTACAATTCCTCTTGTAAACCCCAATCTTTAAGTTCCCAAAGCACAAAGCAAAATAGTGTTCACTTACCAGAGAAATGTCCTCTTCTCTCGGAACTTCTCAGAAAGAAAGTTCAGTGGGACCTTTCCTATTTGTTTTAAATGTGTTACTATGTAACTTTTAAGTACTTTTTGAAAGAGTAAACAATTGATTCACATTCACCCATTCTACTCCATTCAGGATTTTGAAGACCTCTATCATATCTCTCCTCAGCCGTCTTTTCTCCAAGCTGAAGAGCCCTAACCTCTTTAGCCTTTCCTCATATGAGAGTCCTTCCATCTCCTTAATTATTTTTATCACCCTTCTTTGAACCTTTTCCAGTTCCACTACATCTTTTTTGAGATGCAGTGACCAGAATTTCACAGAATACTCGAGATGAGGTCTCACCATGGAGCGATACAGAGGCATTCTGATGTTCTCTGTTTTATTCTGAGCCCTAACCATGTCCTCTAAGTAGAAGCAGTTCAGCTGTACTACTTACTGAGTAGTTTGAAAGCAGAAACTCCTCCAGGTAACACTTTTTCTTTTTGGTACAGTGTGCAGGTCCTATCTAATCGGATGATATGGACCGCATGCATACGTATGCTTCGGCCTACATATCATAGTTTGAGACTGGTTTTCAATGTACTCTGCACCACAGGGTGTCTGGCAAGATAGTAGTTATTGTAGAAGGGGTCCCCAAACATCCCCCTTATCACTTCCACCTGAACCCAACTGCCCAGTTCACTTCCACATTGGACTTACATTCAACGGCTCAAATGGATATCTCATTCCAAAGTACTGCCCCACACGCTTGTGTTTATATTTCCCATTGTGGGACCACTGGATAAATTTCTCTTGACCTTACCTTCCTTGATCACACCATGATTTCTCCTGTAGCAAGAGTGGAATAAGCAGGTCCAATACACTACATGGTGATTATGATATGGAGGTTGGTGACTGTAAAGGATCATGGGGCATTTGACTTTCCCTCTCTTCAACACACTCAAATGAGATCCAGTCTAGGTTTTAACAGTGTACAGAATTTACTTATTTCAATATTTAAATGTCCCAATTGGCTAGGGGAATCTTTGTCCATGTTTCGCCTGTTGGCTTTTTCAAGGACCATCCCCTACAGTGGCATAAATCAATTCCATTATGCCTAATATCATTTATGATTATTAATTATTTTTAGAAAATCTTATAAAAATATATAATTACCAAACGCCTCTCTTCCCCAGCTTTACATAGGATAAAGATGGTGTCGGCATTACAAACCTCTCTTATTCTAACCTAACTTTCTGTTTCTGCTTATGTTGCTTATGCTGCTATTTGAAAAAAAAATGTTTTTCGTGGACGATACTGGATCACTTTGGTCTTCTCTCTTTTTGCTGAACTCCTTTTTTGTCCTTGTTTGATTTCTTCCAGAAACATCTTTAGATTTAGAACGAAATCAAAGGTTGAGTGTTTTATTCTTTCAGGGGCCCTTTTACTAAGCTGCGTTAGGCGCTAACACACACCGATTTTTAAGAAGGGTTCCAGAGGAGATCCGGGAAATTATAGACCGGTGAGTCTGACGTCGGTGCCGGGCAAGATGGTGGAGGCTATTATTAAGAATAAAATTGCAGAGCATATACAAAAACATGGACTGATGAGACAAAGTCAGCACGGATTTAGTGAAGGGAAGTCTTGCCTCACCAATCTAATGCATTTTTTTGAGGGGGTAAGCAAACATGTGGACAATGGGGAGCCGGTTGATATTGTATATCTGGATTTTCAGAAGGCGTTTGACAAAGTGCCGCACGAAAGACTCCTGAAGAAATTGCAGAGCCATGGAATCGGAGGTAGGGTATTATTATGGATTAAGAACTGGTTGAAAGATAGGAAGCAGAGAGTAGGATTGCGTGGCCAGTATTCTCAGTGGAGGAGGGTAGTTAGTGGGGTCCCGCAGGGGTCTGTGCTGGGTCCGTTGCTTTTTAATGTATTTATAAATGACCTAGAGATGGGAATAACTAGTGAGGTAATTAAATTCGCCGATGACACAAAATTATTCAGGGTCGTCAAGTCGCAGGAGGAATGTGAACGATTACAGGAGGACCTTGCGAGACTGGGAGAATGGGCGTGCAAGTGGCAGATGAAGTTCAATGTTGACAAGTGCAAAGTGATGCATGTGGGTAAGAGGAACCCGAATTATAGCTACGTCTTGCAAGGTTCCGCGTTAGGAGTTACGGATCAAGAAAGGGATCTGGGTGTCGTCGTCGATGATACGCTGAAACCTTCTGCTCAGTGTGCTGCTGCGGCTAGGAAAGCGAATAGAATGTTGGGTGTTATTAAGAAGGGTATGGAGTCCAGGTGTGCGGATGTTATAATGCCGTTGTATCGCTCCATGGTGCGACCGCACCTGGAGTATTGTGTTCAGTACTGGTCTCCGTATCTCAAAAAAGATATAGTAGAATTGGAAAAGGTACAGCGAAGGGCGACGAAAATGATAGTGGGGATGGGACGACTTTCCTATGAAGAGAGGCTGAGAAGGCTAGGGCTTTTCAGCTTGGAGAAGAGACGGCTGAGGGGAGATATGATAGAAGTGTATAAAATAATGAGTGGAATGGATCGGGTGGATGTGAAGCGACTGTTCACGCTATCCAAAAATACTAGGACTAGAGGGCATGAGTTGAAGCTACAGTGTGGTAAATTTAAAACGAATCGGAGAAAATTTTTCTTCACCCAACGTGTAATTAGACTCTGGAATTCGTTGCCGGAGAACGTGGTACGGGCGGTTAGCTTGACGGAGTTTAAAAAGGGGTTAGATAGATTCCTAAAGGACAAGTCCATAGACCGCTATTAAATGGACTTGGAAAAATTCCGCATTTTTAGGTATAACTTGTCTGGAATGTTTTTACGTTTGGGGAGCGTGCCAGGTGCCCTTGACATGGATTGGCCACTGTCGGTGACAGGATGCTGGGCTAGATGGACCTTTGGTCTTTCCCAGTATGGCACTACTTATGTACTTATGTACTTATGTACCTAAAGCGGCTTAAAATTGGATACCACGCAACATGCTCAGGAGTCTAGCAGTAAATGCCAAATGTGCATGTGCTCACTGAAGAATTATTTTTACAACTTTTTGAGGCGGTGTGTCGGGAGGCGGAGAGTAAGCATTCCTGTGCTAATCAGCACAGCTACATTACCGCGTGCTAATTGATTAGCACAGGAATAGCAAACAAACCCTTACCACCTTCAAAATGGTGGCAGTAAGTGCGCATGCACTAATGTTTATTTAATAGCCACATGCCATTAGTGCATGGCCATTAATACAAGAAATAGAAAAAGGCCATTTTTACAGCTGCGGTAAAATGGCCTTAGCGTGTGGTAAAAACTCACAAAAGAGTACGCTAAGGACACTTTTTATCACAGCTCAGTGAGCACATGGAAGGAAAGGGGGATCTCGGGTCTTCAAAAAAGCCTACCCTAACGACCCCACGTAACCCTCTTCACCTACCAACACAGCATGACTATGATCGAACAGGACATCACGCAATCTTCATCCATTCCGACCCTCCACTTATACCTCATATGATCACTATACAACTTTGTATTTGTTATCCACCGACTGGGAAAACACTTTTGACGGTACTATGTAAGCCACATTGAGCCTGCAAATAGGTGGGAAAATGTGGGGTACAAATGCAACAAATAAATAAATAAATATATTTTTGTGTCCGCATAGGGCTTACAATCTAATAGGGCCTTTTATTAAGCTGCGGTATCATTTTTGGCAAATACTAATGATTAGCACGCACTAAACGCTAGATACACCCATATGTTCCTATGGGCGTCTCTAGTGTTTAGCATGAGCTAATCATTAGCGCGTACTAAAAACACTACCGCGGCTTAGTAAAAGACCTGAGACAATAGAAGTGAAGTGACTTGCACCGGCAGTATTAGAGAGATCTGAACTCTTTCTTCTCTGGTTCTCTCTAGGGTTCCCCCTAGGCTGTTACTCCTCCAAGGGGTGTACCTGACAGGTAAAGGGGTCTTTATAATAATAAATGTTTGCTAACTACCTTTTATTCAACAAAAAGCCTACTATAATTTCTACAGTGCATACCAGATGCTTTCAATGCTGCACAGCGACACATAGAGGGGCATAATCGAAAGAGATGTCCTCGTTTCGATTTGGACGTCCTCGCAAAACGTCCTCATCCAGGGGTGGGGAAACACGTATTTTCAAAACAAGATGGACGTCCATCTTTCGTTTCGATAATACGGTCAGGGACACCCAAATCCTGAAATTTGGTCGTCCTTAGAGATGGTTGTCCCTAGAATTGGTCGCTTCTGATTTTCAGCGATAATGGAAACCAAGGACGTCCGTCTCAGAAACGACCAAATCCAAGCCATTTGGTCGTGGGAGGAGCCAGCATTTGTAGTGCACTGGTCCCCCTGACATGCCAGGACACCAACCGGACACCCTAGGGGGCACTGCAGTGGACTTCATAAATTGCTATCAGGTACATAGCTCCCTTACCTTGTGTGCTGAGCCCCCCCAAACCCCCCAAAACCCCACTACCCACAACTATACACCACTACCATAGCCCTTACGGGTGAAGGGGGGCACCTAGATGTGGGTACAATGGGTTTCTGGTAGGTTTTGGAGGACTTGCTGTTTCCTCCACAAACGTAACAGGTAGGGGGGGATGGGCTTGGGTCCACCTGCCTGAAGTGCACTGCACCCACTAAAACTGCTCCAGGGACCTGCATACTGCTGTGATGGACCTGAGTATGACATCTGAGGCTGGCATAGAGGCTGGCAGTCAATATTTTTAAAGATATTTTTTGAGGGTGTGAGGGGGTTAGTGACCACTGGGGGAGTAAGGGGAGGTCATCCCCCATTCTCTCCAGTGGTCATCTGGTCATTTCGGGCACCTTTTTGTGCCTTGGTCGTAAAAAAAACAGGTCCGGGTGAAAATGTCCAAGTGCTCGTCAGGGACGGCCTTCTTTTTTTCAATTATGGGTCAAGGATGTCTAAGTGTTAGGCACGCCCAAGTCCCGCCTTTGCTATGCCTCCAATTCGCCCCCTTGAACTTTGGCCATCCCTGCGACAGAAAGCAATCGGGGACGTCCAAAATCAGCTTTCGATTATACTGATTTGGATGACCCTGTGAGAAGGATGCGCATCTTCTGATTTATGTCAAAATATGGGCGTCCTTCTCTTTCGAAAATGAGCCCAATAGTAGACAGATTCTACTCCTTAGGGCCTATAATCTAGTCAAGACAGATAGACAAGACTCACAACAAGAAGCAAAGAAAAGGATTTGACTTAAGTCAGAAAGGCAATGACTGAGAAGATTTTAAAACTGGTGGGATAAAACTATGGAAGGGGAGGATCATTAAACATGATGCTGGGATCTAGAAAGGTTATGAAGGCCAAGATAAGGAAAACTAAGCAAGAGTGAGTTACAGGCAGAATTAATTGTAGCGAAGCAACGTAAGTGAAGCAATTAGCCAGTGGGTGGAGGAATATCTGATCAAACAGGCCAGGGTTCTAACCCTTCTCCTACTTTTTAAAACTTAGAACAAGTCACTCCGCCCTCTATTGCTAAGGACGTCAACTAACTGATACATGCCATTAATACGTTAATGCACAAGAACAGGTGTTAATTTAAGTTAACTGCATATTAGTAAATAAACCCCATTGTCAATAATGGGGCTTGCTTTATTTAATGCAGGGGTGTCCAGCTTCGGTCCTCAAGGTCTTCAACCCAGTCGGGTTTTCAAGATTTCCCCAATGACTATGCATGAGATCTATTTGTGTGCAGTGCCTCCACTGTATGCAGATAGATCTCAAGCATATTCATTGTGGAAAACCTGACTGGGCGAAGGCTGAGGTTGGACACTCCTGATTGAATGTATGTCAAAACATGTTAATGTATTTAAATAAATTAGACTGCAAGACTCCTTGGAAAGGGGTCAATTGTTTACGAATTACAACTTTGAGTTCAAATTTGGACTAAGGATTTAAATATAAACTCCAGATCAAACGTTGGTGCAATACTGTAATCTGATACTAAACCGACACTGGGACAGATCAACATTTCAAGTCCATTTAGTGCAGTTCTCTTGAATTCTAGGCAATCACCTAGAAACAATGAATAAGATGTACAGTGGGGGAAATAAGTATTTGATCCCTTGCTGATTTTGTAAGTTTGCCCACTGACAAAGACATGAGCAGCCCATAATTGAAGGGTAGGTTATTGGTAACAGTGAGAGATAGCACATCACAAATTAAATCCGGAAAATCACATTGTGGAAAGTATATGAATTTATTTGCATTCTGCAGAGGGAAATAAGTATTTGATCCCCCACCAACCAGTAAGAGATCTGGCCCCTACAGACCAGGTAGATGCTCCAAATCAACTCGTTACCTGCATGACAGACAGCTGTCGGCAATGGTCACCTGTATGAAAGACACCTGTCCACAGACTCAGTGAATCAGTCAGACTCTAACCTCTACAAAATGGCCAAGAGCAAGGAGCTGTCTAAGGATGTCAGGGACAAGATCATACACCTGCACAAGGCTGGAATGGGCTACAAAACCATCAGTAAGACGCTGGGCGAGAAGGAGACAACTGTTGGTGCCATAGTAAGAAAATGGAAGAAGTACAAAATGACTGTCAATCGACAAAGATCTGGGGCTCCACGCAAAATCTCACCTCGTGGGGTATCCTTGATCATGAGGAAGGTTAGAAATCAGCCTACAACTACAAGGGGGGAACTTGTCAATGATCTCAAGGCAGCTGGGACCACTGTCACCACGAAAACCATTGGTAACACATTACGACATAACGGATTGCAATCCTGCAGTGCCCGCAAGGTCCCCCTGCTCCGGAAGGCACATGTGACGGCCCGTCTGAAGTTTGCCAGTGAACACCTGGATGATGCCGAGAGTGATTGGGAGAAGGTGCTGTGGTCAGATGAGACAAAAATTGAGCTCTTTGGCATGAACTCAACTCGCCGTGTTTGGAGGAAGAGAAATGCTGCCTATGACCCAAAGAACACCGTCCCCACTGTCAAGCATGGAGGTGGAAATGTTATGTTTGGGGGTGTTTCTCTGCTAAGGGCACAGGACTACTTCACCGCATCAATGGGAGAATGGATGGGGCCATGTACCGTACAATTCTGAGTGACAACCTCCTTCCCTCCGCCAGGGCCTTAAAAATGGGTCGTGGCTGGGTCTTCCAGCACGACAATGACCCAAAACATACAGCCAAGGCAACAAAGGAGTGGCTCAGGAAGAAGCACATTAGGGTCATGGAGTGGCCTAGCCAGTCACCAGACCTTAATCCCATTGAAAACTTATGGAGGGAGCTGAAGCTGCGAGTTGCCAAGCGACAGCCCAGAACTCTTAATGATTTAGAGATGATCTGCAAAGAGGAGTGGACCAAAATTCCTCCTGACATGTGTGCAAACCTCATCATCAACTACAGAAGACGTCTGACCGCTGTGCTTGCCAACAAGGGTTTTGCCACCAAGTATTAGGTCTTGTTTGCCAGAGGGATTAAATACTTATTTCCCTCTGCAGAATGCAAATAAATTCATATACTTTCCACAATGTGATTTTCCGGATTTAATTTGTGATGTGCTATCTCTCACTGTTACCAATAACCTACCCTTCAATTATGGGCTGCTCATGTCTTTGTCAGTGGGCAAACTTACAAAATCAGCAAGGGATCAAATACTTATTTCCCCCACTGTATCCTTTTAAAGGCTACTAAACAGTTGGGGTTTAACTGAGGACAGGGGTCCTCAGAAAAAGGGGCAAGAAATACTGCCTCTGTTCACAAAACATCCATATAAGAAAGCTAGGCAGTGGGGTGAATGAGATTTTAAAGAGTGCACATCACAAGAGTGGAGGACTAGCCTAGTGGTAGTGCAGTGGACTTTGAACCTGGGGAACTGAGTTTGATTCCCACTGCAGCTCCCTGTGACTCTGAGCAAGTCACTTAACCCTCCATTGCCCCTAGTACAAAATAAGTACCTGAATATATGTAAACCACTTTGAATGTAGTTGGAAAAACCTCAGCAAGGCAGTATATCAAGTTCCATTTCCCTTTTCCTTCCTTACACAGCAAAGAAAGGCAGTTAACACTTCCACCAGCTCAAGCCAATCTCTCCTCCACTCCTTCCAAGCCAGCCCTGCATTCAAATGCTAATTCATTTAACAACCATGGATAGCTTACAGCTAAATAGACACAAAAATATTACACACAGGCTGGTGCCACTGTTAGAGAGGAACCAATTTATTGCAGCAGAAACTTTTGAAGACAAGTATCCCCTTCCTCCTGTTGTCCTGGAAAGCTCATACCTCAATAAACTGGTCAGTCAGGTGCCACCAATCATTGTTGTTACTAACACAATTACCCCTGTGGAAATTTTCATCAAAAATGTTATTCTAGCACACGTGCCAACAATAATCTGAGTAAGAAAAGTTGATTTTCCTGCAGTCAAAGCCCTACATCATCTATGTTCCCAGGGTATAAGCTATTAGACCAATGGTTCCCAAACCTGGGCCTGGAAGCACCCCAGGCTAGTCAGATTTTCAGGATACCCACGATGGATATTCATGAGAGAGATTTGCATATAGTAGAGGTAGTGCATGCAAATCTCTCTCATGAATATTTATTGTGGATATCCTGAAAACCTGATTGGCTTGGGTGCCTCCAGGGCTAGGTTTGAGAATCACCGTATTAGACTTTATTTAAATATAATACTAAGAAATCTTGGTCGGGGGTAGGGTGGAGATATGTTGATTTTACTATATGCTTACATGTACAGCCCTGGTAATCTAAAATATTTAGCACAAAGTAGAACAGAAACAATCCTATGGAATGAAGACCAATCCAACAGAAAGAAGGAATGGGTGATGACAATTACAGAACCATACAAGGCCAACAAGGATGCCAGAATGACAGTTTATTCAGAAAACACCAACAAAAAAAGTACTACTGCTACTACTAATAAAAATATTTTAAAAATATATTTTTATTTATAATCGATGAGAATCCACAAGGTATACCAGTAACAATCCAATTTTAAAAAATGTAACTGACATCAAGTTGCAAACCTTGCTCTGTGTATTGATGCTAATATACGTTGCTGTTTAATTTTTGTGAATTACTACCCCCTTGATAAACTCCATATCCCCCTCCCCCTCCCTCACCTTCCCTCCCATCCTGTCCAGCATTTGGTCTAATACAAACAGGCTTATTTTCGAAAGAGAAGGGCACCCATCTTTTGACACAAATCGGGAGATGGGCGTCCTTCTTTCAGGGTCGCCCAAATCAGCATAATCAAAAGCCGATTTTGGGTGTCCTCAACTGTTTCCCATCGCAGGGACGACCAAAGTTCCCGGGGGCATGTAGGAGGCGGGACTGGGGCGTGCCTAACAGATGGGCATCCTCGAGCGATAATGGAAAAAAGAAGGGCGTCCCTGACAAGCACTTGGCCGACTTTACTTGGTCCATTTTTTTCTTACAACCAAGCCTCAAAAAGGTGCCCGAACTGACCAGATGACCACCGGAGGGAATCGGGGATGACCTCCCCTGACTCCCTCAGTGGTGACTAACCCCCACCCTGAAAAAAATATCATACTAAGGTCCATCGCAGCAGTATGCAGGTCCCGGGGGGGGGGGGGGAGTTGTGTGTGTGTCAGTGGAGGTATAGCGAAGGTGTGGATGTCCTGAACTGCCACCCCCCCCCCCCCAACAGGGATGGCCAAATTTCAAGGGCATGGAGGAGTGGCCTAGTGGTTAGAGCACTGGTCTTACAACCCAGAGATGGGTGGTTCAAATCCCACTGCTGCTGCTTGTGATCCAAAATCCAAATAAATAAATAAATAAAAGGGGTGTCAAAGGCAGGGACATCCTTCTCACAGAAACATCCACATTTTGGACGTCCTCAACTGCCCCGTCAGAGGCATGACGTCCCTGACGAGCACTTGGATGTTTTCACCTGGACTTGTGTTTTTTTTAAGGTTGTAGACGGCTATTATACCCGCAGCTTGTCTGCGTGTATGAAGCCGTCTTTGGCATGCACAGAGCAGCCACCCATAATGCTTGGCTGCTTTGCACTGGCTTCCCCTCCTTAGGAAGGAAATCGTGTGCAAATGAGCTAACAGCGAGCAGCTCATTTGCATGCGATTTCCTTCATGTATGCCCGTTCCTTTCCGAATCGCTAAGGGATCGGTAAGGGAAGGGCTTTTCCATTCAGTTAGTGCATCAGTTAGTCCACTGCAGTGCCCCCTAGGGTGCTCGGTTGGTGTCCTGGCATGTCAGGGGGACCAGTGCACTACGAATGCTGGCTCCTCCCATGACCAAATGAGTTGAATTTGGTCGTTTTTGAGATGGGCATCCTCGGTTTCCATTATCGCCGAAAACCGGGGACGACCATCTCAACATTTATGTCGACCATCTCTAAGGCCGACCTAAATGTTGAGATTTGGGCGTCCCCGACCGTATTATCGAAACAAAAGATGAACGCCCATCTTGTTTCAATAATATGGGTTTCCTCACCCCTTCGCGGGGACATCCTGCAAGGACGCCCTCAGGAAAACTTGGGCGCCCCGTTCGATCATGCCCCTCCACGTGTCCTCAGCCATTCAGCACTCTACTTCAAGCCAGGGGAGTCAAAGTGTCCCAGAAGGGTGTCCACATCTGTATAAACGGATCACCTTGTATGTCTCTACGCTCAAGCGACTAAGTCAATCATTAATGCACGTCATTGCACTAGTGTTGGTGCATCAGGTGTAAGCCAGCAGCTAAGGATAACCTTTTTACCTATCAATACTACTCATCGCAGAAAGGCTTTCATACCTGCAGGCGCAGGGCCCCTTGAAATAAAGACGTCAAACAATAATAAGGGGATGGTTTTCCAAGCAGTGTGCCAAAAGCTAGATACATGCGCACGGAGCAGTGCCCAAAAATAGTATACTGGGGATCAACTCCAGAATATGTGGCCCAAGTGCGCACCCTCACCTGCACATTTAGGACAATCATCCGTAGGGCGTAATGTGGACCTATAGGCTCTGTGTGGAGATATTGTAAAGGGGTGGGGTGTCCGCTTCCTCCTCTTGGGTGGAGCCAGCAAGCTTGCGGGGCTCCCAGGGTTCCAGGACAGAATGCTGCTGATACTGGGACTCAGGGCCAAAGTATTTTATTATCAAGGCAATTTCATACCAGAAATCATAATATATTCTTCAAAACAAAAGGTACAGCCCTCTTAATATAGTCTTCAAAAGAAAAAGGTACAGTCCTCATAAGATAATCTTCAAAAGAAAAAAAGGTACAGTTCAGGTCCCAAAATCCCTCAGCAAACCCTCATGTCTTCTATTAGGGCATTAGCTTTCCCTTCCCCCTCCTTCAGAAGGGTTTAGTAAGAGTTCAGCACACTTCCAATATAGCACAACAGTTCAGAACAAATCTTCATTGACAGTCTTTGCACATCAAACCAATACCACAAATCACCTGCCTTTTCACAGCACAGAGTAGAGAGGTGTGGTAGCCTCCGTGTTAGTCCACTCTTAAAGGTTAACAATAGAAATCAAACAAAATAAAACATGGAAAAGAAAATAAGATGATACCTTTTTTATTGGACATAACTTAATACATTTCTTGATTAGCTTTCGAAGGTTGCCCTTCTTCGTCAGATCAGAAATAAGCAAATGTGGTAGCAGATAGTATACAGTGGTGGAAATAAGTATTTGATCCCTTGCTGATTTTGTAAGTTTGCCCACTGACAAAGACATGAGCAGCCCATAATTGAAGGGTAGGTTATTGGTAACAGTGAGAGATAGCACATCACAAATTAAATCCGGAAAATCACATTGTGGAAAGTATATGAATTTATTTGCATTCTGCAGAGGGAAATAAGTATTTAATCCCTCTGGCAAACAAGACCTAATACTTGGTGGCAAAACCCTTGTTGGCAAGCACAGCGGTCAGATGTCTTCTGTAGTTGATGATGAGGTTTGCACACATGTCAGGAGGAATTTTGGTCCACTCCTCTTTGCAGATCATCTCTAAATCATTAAGAGTTCTGGGCTGTCGCTTGGCAACTCGCAGCTTCAGCTCCCTCCATAAGTTTTCAATGGGATTAAGGTCTGGTGACTGGCTAGGCCACTCCATGACCCTAATGTGCTTCTTCCTGAGCCACTCCTTTGTTGCCTTGGCTGTATGTTTTGGGTCATTGTCGTGCTGGAAGACCCAGCCACGACCCATTTTTAAGGCCCTGGCGGAGGGAAGGAGGTTGTCACTCAGAATTGTACGGTACATGGCCCCATCCATTCTCCCATTGATGCGGTGAAGTAGTCCTGTGCCCTTAGCAGAGAAACACCCCCAAAACATAACATTTCCACCTCCATGCTTGACAGTGGGGACGGTGTTCTTTGGGTCATAGGCAGCATTTCTCTTCCTCCAAACACGGCGAGTTGAGTTCATGCCAAAGAGCTCAATTTTTGTCTCATCTGACCACAGCACCTTCTCCCAATCACTCTCGGCATCATCCAGGTGTTCACTGGCAAACTTCAGACGGGCCGTCACATGTGCCTTCCGGAGCAGGGGGACCTTGCGGGCACTGCAGGATTGCAATCCGTTATGTCGTAATGTGTTACCAATGGTTTTCGTGGTGACAGTGGTCCCAGCTGCCTTGAGATCATTGACAAGTTCTCCCCTTGTAGTTGTAGGCTGATTTCTAACCTTCCTCATGATCAAGGATACCCCACGAGGTGAGATTTTGCGTGGAGCCCCAGATCTTTGTCGATTGACAGTCATTTTGTACTTCTTCCATTTTCTTACTATGGCACCAACAGTTGTCTCCTTCTCGCCCAGCGTCTTACTGATGGTTTTGTAGCCCATTCCAGCCTTGTGCAGGTGTATGATCTTGTCCCTGACATCCTTAGACAGCTCCTTGCTCTTGGCCATTTTGTAGAGGTTAGAGTCTGACTGATTCACTGAGTCTGTGGACAGGTGTCTTTCATACAGGTGACCATTGCCGACAGCTGTCTGTCATGCAGGTAACGAGTTGATTTGGAGCATCTACCTGGTCTGTAGGGGCCAGATCTCTTACTGGTTGGTGGGGGATCAAATACTTATTTCCCTCTGCAGAATGCAAATAAATTCATATACTTTCCACAATGTGATTTTCCGGATTTAATTTGTGATGTGCTATCTCTCACTGTTACCAATAACCTACCCTTCAATTATGGGCTGCTCATGTCTTTGTCAGTGGGCAAACTTACAAAATCAGCAAGGGATCAAATACTTATTTCCACCACTGTATATAAGAGAAACATCAAAGCATTACTTTGACAGTCTGACAGAGTGGGAGGGTGGGGGTATGCATGGGGACATCAAAGCATTTCATTGATATTCTAACAGGATGGGTGTTGGTAGGTGAGAGGAGGGTAATAAACAGAGAAATAAACAGAGAAATACAACTTTATGGTTTATAATGGGTTAGAAAACCCAGATTCTTATTAAGTCCTGTCTGTTGGGTGTTAAAATATTCAATCATTTTTATTTCAAAGGTCTTACATTCCTGTATTGTTTTAAAATTACCTTTCAGTATTCTTACTGTGAAATCACTGGTGCAGTGTTCTGGTCTTGTAAAGTGTTGGCCTACAGGGGTGGGGGCTTGACTGGCACTGGCTATTTTCATGTGATGTCTGTGCAGATTGAATCTTGTCTTAAGCATCTGGCCTGTTTCTCCAATATAGCATCCTTCGTTACATTTTTTACACTGAATGATATATACCACATTCCCTTGTGAATGACTGTGGGGTCTTGTGAAATGTTTGGCAAAGCTTGCAGTTGGATGTGTTACAGGGAAACGTGCCCTTTTCTTTTTCAGTCTGTGTTGGGAGTTTACTTCTGATCAGCTTGTGTTTTAAGTTTGGTGGCTGTCGGAAGTAAACTCCCAACACAGACTGAAAAAGAAAAGGGCACGTTTCCCTGTAACACATCCAGCTGCAAGCTTTGCCAAAACATTTCACAAGACCCCACAGTCATTCACAAGGGAAAAATATTCAACATAAAGGACTATTTTACATGCTCATCTTCCAATGTGGTATATATCATTCAGTGTAAAAAATGTAACGAAGGATGCTATATTGGAGAAACAGGCCAGATGCTTAAGACAAGATTCAATCTGCACAGACATCACATGAAAATAGCCAGTGCCAGTCAAGCCCCCACCCCTGTGGGCCAACACTTTACAAGACCAGAACACTACACCAGTGATTTCACAGTAAGAATACTGAAAGGTAATTTTAAAACAATACAGGAACGTAAGACCTTTGAAATAAGAATGATTGAATATTTTAACACCCAACAGACAGGACTTAATAAGGATCTGGGTTTTCTAACCCATTATAAACCATAAAGTTGTATTTCTCTGTTTATTACCCTCCTCTCACCTACCAACACCCATCCTGTTAGAATATCAATGAAATGCTTTGATGTCCCCATACATACCCCCACCCTCCCACTCTGTCAGACTGTCAAAGTAATGCTTTGATGTTTCTCTTATATATACTATCTGCTACCACATTTGCTTATTTCCGATCTGACGAAGAAGGGCAACCTTCGAATACTAATCAAGAAATGTATTAAGTTATGTCCAATAAAAAAGGTATCATCTTATTTTCTTTTCCATGTTTTATTTTGTTTGATTTCTATTCACAGCACAGAGGGAACCCTGCAAGGAGCAGGGTTGGCAGTTTCTCCCACCTCTCAGCACCACACCCTGTGTGGCCTCCTCCACTGCCTTCAAGTGCTGGGCAGGGTAACCTTTGAATTCTCTCACTCCATGGTAGCTGGCTCCTCTCCCTTAGGCAGCCCTAGTGGCAGGCTACTTCCTTCCTCCACATACTCCATGGAATCTCTCTCTCCATTCGTCTTCCCTCTCTCCTGGTGACTGAGAGCCTCCAGGAAATCTGCTCTCCCCTTCTCACAGCTGGGGGGAATTATATACTGATGGTGAAGCCAGGGGAAACTGAGCTTCATCCTTCTCTCGCCCTCTAGTGGGGAAGGGAGTAACAGGCTCACCCTGCCTCGAGCCATTGCTCCCCCTGCTGGGACTGGGAATCCATCTTTTAGGACTACTCTCCTCACTCATCCTTGCAAGGACTTCTGAGACCTGTAGTTCTGGGCTCAACTGCGTCACTGGGGAGTCTCTGGGGCTTGCCTTGTCACAATATGTAAAAGCGTAAAAGAAATTTAAATTGGAGCTCCCAATGGGTTGCGCTTACTGTATAGGAATGGATAGTAAGTAGGCTGGCTTTGACCTGTGAGCCCCAGACAACAGACAACAACTCTGCAGACCATTTCTGTGCAAGCACATCGTATCTTATGGCTGTCAATCCTTCCCTCAACTGCCCATGATAACATTTGATGGGGATGGACAGTCGAGTGTCTAGACTCAGAAGTTCATTCAGGGTATCCCACACCTTTGTTGCATTTGCCGTATTGAAATCATTAGCGCAGCTTTTTAAAAGGAGCCTTTACTATGCTTTCCTATATAGAATAGGATCCTACCAGGCACACTCATGACACCTAATTATTTATTACATTTTTTTATAGGCACAAAGTTATAGAATTACACCCCACTGGATCTGATTCATGTTTTAAAAGCCATACAAATATGGAGATAATCACATCACAATCATAAATTATTGAGGCAGCAGAGATAGTTCAATGTAAAATGCATTTAGGAATGGTTACTGAATTTAGTATGTACACAGTTGATTTATTTCAGCATTGTATGGAAAGAACCTAACTTTCCAAAATGCAAAGGATGTAATTTAACACCTGCTCTAGGCATTGAGGGCTGTCTCTGTTTTCTTGTTTATATGGATTTAAAATACAAATGGGAAAAGTGAAATTTCATATGGAGCAAAACTTCATTGACTGATACACGAGCATGCTGAGCTTTTGGAGGACATTTCTTAACCATAGAAATAAAAAGGTACAATTTGACAAGCTCTCTTTTGGGCCTTTTATAGATTTGGAAGTTAATACTTAATGCTTTTGTTGGTGGAAGAAGAAATATTCGCTTTTCTTAAAATAAACTGGGGAACATCTGAAGGATTGAATAACTCA
Source organism: Microcaecilia unicolor (assembly GCF_901765095.1). Lineage (NCBI taxonomy): Eukaryota > Metazoa > Chordata > Amphibia > Gymnophiona > Siphonopidae > Microcaecilia > Microcaecilia unicolor. The sequence goes on from NC_044032.1 coordinate 368,584,826, forward strand.
TAACACATTATCTAGATGATATTTTTGGAGGACATTTGGGAGGCAACAGTTTGAAAGAAAAATATTGTCTGGGACTTGATAGTTCAGAGTTCACAAAGCAGGCAGTAGCCAAAGTGGGGGAGTGTGATGATAGATTAGTACACCTAGAACAAGTGGCAACTATGGGAAACTAGGTGGTGACAGGAGTGGCCTACTGTATGTTAAAGGTTGTCTTCCTTTGTGTAACAAGAGAGAGTCTATGGAGAACGTAAATAGAAATATGAATCTAAGTCTTATATTTTCTGCTTTTGGTCCCCTTAGAACTGTGGAAACTGTATTTACAGTGTAATTTGAAATAAACTAAACTTGAAGAGATTGGGGTTTGCACAATGTACCATCTACCATTGGGGAGAAGAACGGGGACTGGGAGTGAGGGTGGTGGATGGACTCCTTTGAGTCCACTGATAACTTGTTATCTAATTTCCGAGAATCCTCTTTTAATGCTGCTTCAACAAGGGTCACTTTGCTTTATGTTCAGAGAATGTCATAAGTTTCAGTTTTAGGAATTATTTTAAGCTTACAGATGATCTGTTTGTAGCCAAAGGGTGAACCTGCTTTCCAATAAGTTGGAAGTCCTTCCTTCAGCTGAAGCCAGGACCAGTGCGAGGGCATTAGGCACCCTAGACCAAGCCACAATGTCACACCCCACCCCCTCAAATTATCTTTTAGGCTCCTTAGACCCCCAACTATGAATAATCTGGGTAAAAGGGCTATTTGAAGACTTCTGTCCTCCCTGCTGGTAAAAGTACCTCCTTTTTTTTTTTTAGTTTGAGTGGTTGTCAGGAAGAAGTGGTTGTCAAGACCATGGGATGCTTTTCTGAGGGCTGCTGAGGAGAGATGGTATCCATCTAGCAAAGAAGTGAACAAGTGTTTTCAGCAGCTGATTGGTTAACCTACAGAAGAAGGCTTTAAACTAGAATAGTTGGGGCAGGGCAATCAAAGCCCCCAGGTAAGTATTACAAGCCCTCAGGTAAGTGAAACATAAAATATCTCTACACAAATGGGGAAAGGGGGCAATGTCTAGAAAGCAGTATATACTAATTTTTGAGGTATGGGAAATAAGGTTTTAGATCTTGAGGCTGTGGTGGAAGAGTCTGATTGAGATTTAGTGACAATCACAGAGCCATGGCTCACAGTTATACCAGGCTAAAATCTGTTCAGGAAGGCAGGGTAGGAAGGAGAGGAGTAGCATTATATGTTAAAGTTAATATTTGCTTGTTTCTCTTTGGGTAGAGGCAGGTCATCAATTAGAAACACTACGTTTTATAGTTCTTTATCAGGTGTGTGAGCGTCAGGGAGGTAATACACCCCAAAGGTTACACCATATGGAACAAAAGCTGATCTACTCTTTAAACACAGTTGAGCCTTATGGGCTTAATCAGGAAATAGAATGGGAAACTATAAGTTAATTGACTAATTTAAAGGTTTCTCCAGTATAAATTGGGTAACATCCCTTGTCAATATGCTTGCGTTAGCATTTTCTGAGGTCGGTCAAACAGAAGGAATACTTGGAGGTCTTCAAGTTGTGTCCTGCTACAAATGTTGAATTTCTTGTTATTTGGTGAGTTAACTTACTATAATGAAAACATTTCTTTTTATGTATTAGTGTTGTTATATTTTATAAATTGATGATTTTATGTGTACAGGTTGACAGCTCCTGAGGACGCCCTTGTGGCAAAACACAAATTTGTGTTCAGTTGGAGAATATCTTAAAGATCAAAGACACTTTCAAGAGCTGGAAAATATTTTATGGACTAGAGATGCTTTATAATAACTTACTGATCTTTGAAGAGTGGATTCATGGACTTCCATGTTAGAGATTATATTACATTTGCCAACTGGACAATTGGTTTTGACGCAATTAGGTGAAGTTTGCACATGTAATAATTGAAGGATAATACATGGAAGAACTCTTTAGGTTTTAGGACTTATTGTTTGATCTAATACATTTCCAACTTGTATATTAATAATTCCGAAGCCCACACCTTCTAAAAGATATAAATAGGATGGAATTGGTTCAGAGGGCAGCGACAAAAATGCTAAGTGATCTTCATCATAAAGCATATGGGGGTCAGACTTAAAGATATCAATATGTATACTTTGAAAGAAAGGCGGGAGAGGGGAGATATGATAGAGACATTTAAATATTTACACAGCATAAATGCAAAGGAGATTCTCTTTCAATTGAAAGGAAGCTGTAGAATGAGGGGACCTAGGATGAAGGTGAAAGGGGATAGACGGGACTGTCTCTGTTCGTGTTTGACTGTACAGCGCTGCGTAAGTCTGGTAGCGCTTTAGAAATGTTGAGTAGTAGTAGTAGACTCAGAAGTAATCTGAGGAAATACTTCTTCATGGAAAGGGTGATGATTTTGTGGAAAGGCCTACTGGTGTAAACGGTGGAGACAAAAACGGTATCTAAATTCAGGAGAGCTTGGGACTAGTACATAAGATCTCTAAAGGAGTGATAGGGAGAATAGATGGCATGGATGGACAAACTGCATAGGCCAAATGGTCGTTATCTGCCTACATGTTTCTATGTTTAAAGTGTCCTTCACAGGAAGTTGCTAAGCCAGGGAGGCTCTGGACAGCTCCTGCTCTACTGACTGCATTTCTTTTTCACCAGAGCAGGGGCACCTCCTCCTCTCTCAGCTCAGTAGTGCCGTGAGCAGGGCAGGGTGGAGATGGAGGGGGGGAGGCGTGTCTGCGAAGGATGCTTCCAGTTCCAGCCTTTTAGCTGGGCAGGACAGGGCACGATAGGGAGCGCGAGAGCAGGAGTGGGTGGAGATGGTGCCACCACCGCCCCCCAGTCCCCCACCTCGGAGAGCTCGCAAAGCAGAAATGCAGAATGCTATGCTAACAGAACAGCAGCTTGAAGTTGCATCGGGACGTGCGCGTTGCTTAAGTTAGACATACACAAGGCGTGTGAAAGGCAAAAATGAGCCGTAGTCGGTAGCTAGTGGTTATTATAGACGGGAAGTGGATGGGCGCGCGCATACTGACCCCCCTCCCCTTTACTGTATAACAGACACGTTAGCCGTGCTGGAAGCGAGTGAGGGAATGTGCGCGAGAACGCGCACAAATCGAACCTCTTGCATGCGTTTCGTTTGCTGAGATAGAGAGGGGCGGCGCTTGCCATTGGTTGGTCGGAACTTAGGGGGCAGGGCAACTGGTGTCTGAGGTCTGTGTTGGAATGCGGGCTCGGCTGCCTGCCGCCGCCAAGGGAGAACGAGCGCGAGGGGTCCGGTAGTAAACGCACCCCCCCTCCCTGCGCGCACGCGTGCCAAGCACGGAATCCTCTGCAGCGGCGTCCATCACAATAGCCACTTTAAGGAGCCGCTAACGTGCGCGCGGCGGTAAGTCTTCGTCCGCTTCCCTCCCCACCCCCCCAACCTAGCGGGGTGACTGTCTTCTTTTTTTTCTCCACTCTCGGTAGTTATTAGGTGGGTCTGGGGCTGTGTAGAGCGAGCGAGTGGTCAGTGGGTAGACAGAGAAAGAGCGAGAGGCGCTGTCCAGGGCTGCTCTGCCAGTCCCCGGGGAGGGAATGGGGGAGGGGAGCGGGATTGGGCTGGCGGGCGGCGCAGGATCAGCACCAAGGCTAAGGGGAGATGGGGGAGGGGCAGAGGCGCAAAGTCTGGGTTGCAGTCCCCGCTTCCCGGTGGAGCAGCTGGGAGAAGGGCGGCCGTCTCCTCTCTGCTTGGGAGAGGGGAGCTGATCCTCTCTCCGCAGTCCTGAAACTCGTGAAAAACTTTCTCCTCGCTCCGTGTCGCTGATTTCCGGCCCAGGCTCGGGGTGTGCGAGTGTCTCTCCACCAGCAGGGAGGGGCAGAGCTTGTATGAGCTGGACAGCGGCTTATTCCTCTCTGCAGTGCCTCGGGCGCGAGTCACCTTCCTCCTCTTCCCCCCCGACCACTCTCCTGAAAACGGAGAAGGAGAGGCCGTGGGGAGGGGTTGAAATTGAAAACAGTGATTAATTCTCTCTCTCCGGGCCGAGGCTGTAGGAGGGATTTTCTCTTCCCTCGGGTGCTGCTGACTTGCACTGTTTGACCTTGCGCTGAGCCGCGTTTCTTCTACTCTTCACCACCCCCCCCACCCAAAAAAAAAGAATGTTCTTTGCAATTCGATATGAAGTAAATGCAATTATTAGGGGAGAGAGAAGTCAAATTCTCTACTAGGTCTTTATCGTCTCCTCCCTTCCAATCCTTGCACTTTAATGTTTGTTTATCAAAAAAGTTGATATGCCCTCTTCTAGTAGAGCAAATCAGAACAAAAAGCAAACACAGTAGAAGAGTTCAGAGTTGGAGGCAGTTTGGGGCAAATAAAAGAGTTGATGAAGTGAAAATAGGAAGGCCATTAAAACTTTGATAGTTGGGGCTCAGCATGACGTCGCACGCACACCAACTCAACTGCAACGTCGTGGAGGGGGGATATTTGGAGGAGGGGACTTGAAAGTTAAGTCTGAAAATAGGGCGCCGTCGGGTTGTTTTTGTTTTGTTTTTGGTCTATTTTCACTTTACGACCTGGATCCAGGTTTTACTTTGAATATAGTGAAGTATGGCAGGAGAGGATTGGGAGGAGATCGCTATGGCTTGCTGAGCACTGCTTTGTGTTTGCTATTTGAGAAAATGGCCGCATGCCTGTTTGAGGAATGCAGAGGCAGTAGCAGTGGGTGCCACACACAGGAATGTTGCAGACAGTTGCTCGTTGAACCTTACTTTGTTCCTGCGAGCGCTTTTCATTTGGAGGTCTGGACACCGTTGATGATTTTTTTTTTGTTCTGTTTTTTTTTTTTAATTCGATAAAGCAGGTAGACTTCAACTTCATGTTCTGTTTACTTCTGTTCCCCAGGTTGTTAATTAAAGATTGATAGGATTACTGGTCTGATCATTCCTATAGCTATTAGACATAGGAATCACTGCCTCTTTATTTATTTCCATTTTAAGTGTCCCTTTATAATAAACTCAGTATAGTGTGCATCGTCAACAAGGAGCCCTTTTACTAAAGTGCAGTAAAATCTGGGCTTAATGCGGGACTTTCCAGGGTGCTAAATCCAGATTCAATGTGATACTTTTTATAGGACTTTTTCTTTTTTTTTTTTTTTATTTGCAGGTGGTGCACTAATGTCCCCTATTTAGGAGGTGCTAAATGCGCCCACATTATCTCTACAGTATCCAGTTGCACACACTAATCATAATACACTTGATAGATAATGCAGGAACACCTACTCTCTGCCTGTGACATACTCCCCAAAATATTTTTTTCTAAATAACTAATGTGCAGGTTAGAATATGCAAACGAGCAAAATACCACAAGATGTTTTAATGCGGTCTCCTGTCAGCAAGCACTAACTGCATGTTAACCGCCAAATTCTATAAATGGTGCCAAAAGTTAGACACGCATGTGGGTGCGCAGTTATAGAATAGGGTCAGTTATGTGTGTAACTTCATTTGCTAATTAGCGCTAAATTGGCAGTTAATTGGCCTTAAGCTCTAATTGACAATGATTTGTAGTTATGCACATAAGTGACTTACACCCCTGTTCTATGAACTTGAGTGCCTGATTGCTATGATTCACACCTCCACAGTGCCGTAGCGAGGGCGGCTGCCACCCGGGGCAGTTCGCCACTGTGCACCCCCCCCCCCCGGGTGCAGCACGGCGCACCCCCCCCCCCTCGGCGCGCATCCCCCCCCCCCCCGGAGTGCATTCTTACCAGTCGCGCGCGTAGGAAAGGGAGCGGGCAGGAGGGCCACCCCGCCCCGAGTGTACGTCGCTGGGAGCTGTGTCGGCTCCACTGGTTCCCTGCGCTCTCTGCCCCGGAACAGGAAGCAACCTGTTCCGGGGCAGAGGGAGTGGGGAACCAGCGGAGCCGACACCCCCCAGCGGCGTGCACCCGGGGTGGACTGCCCCTCCCTCCCTCCCTTTCCTACGCCACTGCACCTCCAAAAGGGGTGTGGACCTGGGGAGGGGAATGAGCAGGTTTGGGGCGTATCAAACAATTAGGCATGATGTCATAGAATACTGTCATTTATGTGCCTAACTGCCAGCACTTAGGAGTGAGCATTTAAACCAGCCTTTGAGCTGGCATAAATGCTCACAATTAAAATGCAGACACGGGCCCTTTTACTAAAGGGTGGTAGGGCTACTGCCAGCTTGGTGTGTGGCCAATCGGTCCTACTGCTAGGCTTGCTCAGGAGCCCGGCAGTAGTTCTGGGTCTCCCGCACGCCATTTCTGGCGTTAGAAAATAACCTTTTTATTTTCTAGCGCCGCTGGGTTACTGCTGGAGGAGGTAAGGGCTCCAGCAGTAAATGGCCAAATAGCAATTTTTTTTAATTAACACATGGCCATTTACTTGCCCTTTAAAAAAAAAAGGCCTTTTTACCAGCGGCAGTAACAGGTAGCCTCGGCGCATGGCAATGTAATGCGCCAAAGCCACTGCTGGCCACCTATTACTGCCATTTGGTAAAAAGGCCTCTTAAACTAGTATTCTGTAACAGTGGTTCCACGTGGAACTGCTGTTATAGAATTCACGATTGGTGCGCATTATTTTAGTACCATTTCTTGAATTTACCCGGTAGTGTTTAACACCCTTTAGTAAAAGGGTCCCTAATTGATTACAAACATAATAGAACAATATTTTCCTTAAAATATTGAATATGTGTATACTCCATAAGTGAAAATAGTTTTGACTGTACTTTATTCTTGAAGGCCAGTGGTTAACAATGATGTTTTTCTATGAAAAACATTTTTTTTCCAAAACATTATAGCTTATTCAGTTTAAGGAATAAAAGTTAACAGAAAATGCTTTATTTTCTATGATCATTTTTGTGTATATTTCTGTGCAGATGAGTTTTAATCAAATCATTAAAACAGACTAGTCTGATGCTTTTGGGGGATGGGATGTTGCTTGGAATAGATCTTTAAATACTTTATTTAATTGACTAGTAGCCACAGTTTTGCACGGTGATTTCCTGACTCTTATGTTGTGCCATCTCAACTAGGGCTTTCAGGCTGGCAGAGATCTAAATCATCATTTGTGTGCAGCTAAACAAGCTGCAGAATTTGTTACCTAGCCTGGAATCTAATGCTAGAGGACGCGGTCAAGGTGACTCAGCAGGGGTAGACTGAAAATGAGCTAAAGAAAGTTCATCTACTTTTTGGGAGTTCCCGGTTTGTTGTGACCTGGACTGGCCACTGTCCGAAAGGAAACGCCTGGCTCAGTCTGACTCAGCATGGTTTTTCTTCTGTTCTTGCAGAATCCTTAAACAGTTAAATTATTATTTCTATTTTTGAATTTTGAAGGACAGTTTCTGTCTCTAGTTGGTGTATTGAACCGAGAACCTGGAGACTTTAAATTTTTTTATGTGCCTTTTATGCTTGCTGAGACCCTAGGCAAGTCATTTTATTTTCTCATGCTCTTTAGTGTGAGGATCTAATTTGTTGTGGAGCTTCTTGGTTTAGGGTGCTATGGAAATGCCAAAATAAATGAGGCAGTGTGAACTTTAAAAAGAAAAGTCCTTTACAATTGGAACGTTTTTATTGTTCCTGGGAAACTACTTGTGTACTTTCAGTGATCTAAAAAAAAATAATGAGGATGCCAAAAAGCAGGTCTAGGGATAGTAAAAAAAAAAAAAAAAAAAAAGGTAGTGTCTGGAAATCCATCCCAGCATGATTCCTAGAGGAACAAAGAGGGCCCATCTCCAGTGAAACTCATTAGGTAGTATATAGGACAGGAGTAGAATACCAAATCCTGGATTTTAAATACTTTATTTTATAAATTTTCTTTATTTTCACTATGGGTTCAGCAATTTTCGTGTCATTGCTTAAATTCAATATTTCAATGAATTGTACTTGATTCAGTCTATAGTTCTTTGGGTTTTTTTTATAGGTTTTGAATGAGCAACAAGTAGAATACTTTTATTTGATATATTTGTGTTTGTTTGTTTTTTTTTATTTCTTTTCAGATTTACCATAATGGCTACACAGATTTTGGGTCAGCCTGGAGGCAACACGCTATTTCCTGGAAATTCTAATATGGGGATGGCACTTGCCAATGATATGTATGGTTTTCATGATATTTCCAAAGCTGAGCTGGTAGCCCCTCAGCTGATAATGCTTGCCAATGTTGCTTTGAATGGAGAGGTTGGAGGCAGCGGCTGTGATTATCAGGCTCAGGAAGAAAGACAAATGGCAGAACTGACTACTGTTGGCTATACCAGCCTTTTGGATGGTAAAGAAGAAGAAGAAGAGGAGGAGGAGGAAGGTTCAGTGGAGCTGGAGAGTGATTCTGATGGGTTTGAATACATGGAGTGGGAACTTTCAGAAGCTCCCAAAGGGGAGGCTCAGAAGGAAGCGACAAAAACATTTCAAAGTCCCAGTAATTGCAACCCGCAGCAAGATGTTCCGGTGGAAGACTCAGGGACTCCAGAGAGTGCAGATGACAAAAGCAAAGGTTTGAAGAGTAAACCATTTCGTTGCAAGCCATGCCAGTATGAGGCAGAGTCTGAAAAGGAGTTTGTCCATCACATCAAGGTCCACAGTGCCAAGAAGTTTATTGTGGGGGAAGATGCAGAAAAGCAATCACAGATAAAGGAATCTGACACTTGCACAGCAGAAGAGGCCGATTTCTCCAAAGGACCCATTCGCTGCAATAGGTGTGGATACAACACAAACAGATATGACCACTACCTGGCTCACTTAAAACACCACAATAAAGCAGGAGAAAGTGAGAGAGTTTATAAGTGTACTATCTGCACCTATACCACAGTCAGTGAATATCACTGGAAGAAACATCTGCGGAATCACTTCCCAAGGAAAGTGTACACTTGCTCACAGTGCTCATACTTTTCTGACAGAAAGAACAACTACATTCAGCATATACGGACGCATACAGGTCAGAAAGTGTTTGTTTACATTTGGTTTTGTTGTTATTTAGTATTATATGCAACAACTAGGTAATTGAGGACTTAGTCATTTTGGGGTCTGTTACTAAAGTGCACTAGCCCCCTGATTCTATAAAGGTTGCTCAAATTTGAGTGCAGATCTAAGATCAGTGCCCAAAATTATCACTTAATGGGCTCCAATGATTTAATTACTGGACTTAACAAGCACTTAATTGACACTAACTATGATTTTGGTACCGATCTGGCCACATGCTATTCTGTAACAATGCGTGCCTAAATTGGATGTGTAACTCAAAAAGGGGTGTGGCCGTGGGATTGGCATGGACGGGTCAGGGGCAAGTGTTACAGAATAGTAAATCCTCATGTCCAATGCTGTTCTATAAAGAGAGCTCATCCCGAAGCACCCTTTATAGAATAGCGTTGAACAACAAATTTTAATGGCACTGAATTTTTGGCAGCATTTATAGAATCTGGCTCTAGGTGTTTAATGTAGATTTTAACACAAATTAAAAAAAAAAACAGTTGATATTAAATATCTAGTGGAGAAATTCATATTAGGGGGCAGGAAAAGGGTGGAACATTTACCCTACAGTTAACATATTTTAACTACCAAGAGCAGATAACGCAGAACCGTTTATTACACCTCCAGAGTTGTACTTAATCTCTATCTGTGTTAGAGGTCATACTATTAATGTGCAGTAGGGACCATTGCTCCATGTTAGCAGTATGACTACCTTCCTCAATGTGCCTGGTTACTGTTTAGGTTTTGCAGCTGCTGTGGATTAGCCTTTGCTGTTAATGTGTGTTTCTTTCTTTGGAGTTAGCTCATACCTTATTCAGGTGAGCAATGTTTGTGTATGCTATGGATTTCCATATCCCTGGAGGGCTTACAATTTTTTTTTTTAATACCCGAGGAAATGGAGGATTAAGAGCCTGGTCCAAGATCACGACAAGGGCAATGGAATTTGAACCCTGGCTTCCATGGTTACTAGTCTGTTGATCTAACTATTGCTCCTGGGGGAATTCTGTGCAGATTGGCAATACAGAACGTGCAGAATTCTGCCGAGCTGCCACCATCAGATCTCTCCCTGGTCTGTCTCCTCCTCCTTCAGATGTTACTTAGCAGGAGGAGGAAGTGAACTGCTGCACTTTGGATCACTTCTTCCTCCACTGCAAGCATAGACCAGACTGTTTATATAAGCCAGCAGAGGAGGAGGAAGTGACCCCATGTGCAGCTGTTCACTTCCCATCCTTCTGCCCCCCAATCTCTGTGGAGGAGAGGGAGAGCCGGCATCATTTGCTCCAAGTGTACAACGAGGTGGGAGGGGTAGGCAGAAAAAGGTGAATGTGCCATTGGAGAAGGTTGGACTGGGGGGGGGGGTCAAACAAAGGTGAATGTGCCATTGGGATGGGTGGGGGGCATACAAAGGTGAACATGCCATTGGCAAACAGATGAATGTGTTATGTAGTTAGTGGGAGGGGGAGCGAACAAAGTTGAATGTGCCATTGGGGTGGGTGGGGAAGGGGAAACAGGTGAATCTGCTATGGAGGTGGTGAAGGGAGGAGCGACGAAGGTGAATGTGCCATTGAGGAAGGTGTGGCTGGGAGGCAAACAAAGGTGAATGTGCTATGGAGATGGTGGGAGAGGGGGAGTGGCAAAGGTTGAATGTGCCAAGGGGAGGGCGGGAGGGGGCAGAACCAGGCAAATGTGCCATAGAGGGGAGGCAGAGCAAGGTGAGAGTGTGCCATGGGGAGTGTTGAAGGGGAGGCAGAGCAAGGTGAATGTTCCATAGAGAGGGATGAGTGGAGCAGAGCAACAGAGCAAGGTGAGTGTGTGTGCTCTGGGGTTTGGGTGGGGTGGAGCAACAAAAGCTGAGAATGTGCAACTGGGATTTTTGAGAAGGAGCAGAAAAAGCTAAGGGTATACTGTGGTGATGGGAATGGGCAGAGAAATCTGGGTATGCACCAAGGGGATAGAAGAGACGGCAGCCAAAGCTGAGTGTGTGCCACAAGTGTAGGGAGAAATCAAGCTTGAGGGTGTGCCATGGGGAGGATGAGGGATAAATGATAGCTGGGGAGAGGAGAAGAAGGAATGAGAGGTGGGGATGTAGGCCTGGCAGGAGAAAGAATAAGAGGTAAGGGTGTGTGCTTAGGAGGGAGGGAGAATGAGAATTTGGGCACTGCATGTGGGAGAAGATGTTGGGGTCAGACTTGTAGGAGCCAGCTCTGTGGGTACTGTGAGTACCCCTGATGTTAAATAGACTCTTTGACTATGTCCAGCATAAGGGGAAAGGGAATGGGGCTTGATATACTGCCTTTTCTGTGGTTTTTGTAACTACATTCAAAGCAGTTTACATAGTATATACAGGACTTATTTGTACCTGGGGCAATGGAGGATTAATTGATTTGCCCAGTGTCACAAGGAACTGCAGTAGGAATCGAACCCGGTTCCCCAGGATCAGAGTCTGCTGCACTAACCACTAGGCTACTCCTCCACTCCTCCAGGGAATTGCCATAGAGTTTAGCTCAGCCAATAATTTTGAAAAGTTGTCTCCTATGGGTCTTACTGAGCGTTATAGGGAGAAAAAACTGCTGTTGGAGTGAGAGATGGAATTGCAGAGGCTGGAGTTTGAGGAGAGAAATGGGAGGAGGGAATTTCAGGCTTTGGGATGGGGAAATTCTGTACAAAAACACAATGGGGCCCTTTTACTAAGCAGCGCTAAAAAGTGTCCTGCACTATCCCCGGTGCGGGTCTTTACCCCACGCCAAGCCCACTTTTAGTACCACCAGAAAATGGCCGATTTTTGTATTTCAGCAATAATGGCCATGAGCTAATTTTTCTATTAGCATGTGGCCATTAGTGGGTTGGCGCTTACCAACACCTATTTGGGTGGCATTAGGTAAGGGCTCCCGCACTAATCGGCTAGCATGCAGCAGTGTAGCTGTGCTAACCCATTAGTTCAGAAGAAGCCTACTCTCTGCCCCCAGAGCTAAAACATAAAAACTATTTTTTAGCATGTGGGTAGCACACACACATGCAAAAGCTACCGTAGGATGCCTGAACATGAATCTGAGGCCTAGAATTTTAACTTGCGTTAAGCATGTGTTAGTACTTACTCCAGCTTAGTAAAAGAACCCCTATAAATAAATAGTGCAGAATTTTCAAATATTTTGCGCAGAATTCTCCCGGGAATAAACCATTAAGATTACTCCTCCTTAACTGCAAAATCTTAATGTGGTGTAGTAAATAGACCTCTAAATGTATTCTTATGTTAGAATATATCTTATTGATGAAATGTTTGTTTCTTTCATATTTACTGTACCGCCTCATCTGGGGAACAAGTCTAGGCGGCTTACATGCTAAAAACATAAAAGCCAAGAAAAAGAACTCCAGTTTCAGATAGGACAGTGGCAATCATTCCAAAGGAACAATGGCTTATTATGGGACCATTGTACTAACTTGTGGGATTTCCCACAGGTTTTCAACGCTTTTTTCTTGAAGTCTTACTACCCATGCTAGTAAACTGAATTGCAAACTTACAACTTACATAGGAACATAGTAAATGATGGCAGATAAAGACCTGAACCATCTAGTCTGCCCAACAGTTAGTAATTATCAACAGTCATGATTAAACCAACAATGATTTGATAATTGTGCTGATACAAAAAAAAGAAAAAAAAAAAGACAATTACACCTCAATGAGATGAAAACTGGCCAATGAACATATTTTTCCCTGCTATTCTTCAAAAGCTGTTAAATAATGAGCTGCTTTTTATAGCTTTTACATCTCAGCAGTTTTTTTTAATTTAAGCTTACTTTTTCAGATAGAAAACTATGCAAAAGTTTTCTGCAGAGCTGCAGTTTTCAAATTATTTTGTTAAAGGGTGTAGTACACAAAAAATGTGCAAAAGGCCAACCTTTTGACATTTTTTTGTTTGCTGTCATAGTGTCATTCTAAGAATATAAGTGTTGCCATACCGAAGGTCCATCAATCCCAGTATCTTGTTTCCAGCAGTGACCAATCTGGGTCACAAGTACCTGGCAAGATCCCAGAACAGTAAAACAGATTTTATGCTGCTTATCCTAGAAATAAGGAGTGGATTTTCCCAAGTCCATCTTAATAATGGCTTATGGACTTTTTTTTTTAACTAATCAAACCTGTTTTAAACCCTGCTAAGCTAACTACTTTTATCACATTCTCTGGCAACGAATTCCAGAGTTTAAACATTGAGTGAAGAAATATTTTCTTCGATTTGTTTTAAATTTACTACTTAGTAGCTTCATTGCATGCCTGCTAGTCCTAGTAGTTTTGGAAAGAGTAAACAAGCAATTCACATCTACCCGTTCCACTCCACACATTATTTTATAGACCTCTATCATATATCCCCTCAATCCTCTCTTCTCCAAGCTGAAGAGCCCTGTCCGCTTTAGCCTTTCCTCATAGAGAATTCATACCATCCCCTTTATCATTTTCGTCGCCCTTCTCTGTACCTTTTCTAATTCCATTATATCTTTCTTAAGATATGGTGACCAGAATTGTACACAGTATTCATGGTGTGGTCACACCATGGAGCGATACAAAGGCATTATAACATTCTCATTTTTGTTTTCCATTCCTTTTCTAATAATATCCAACATTCTATTTGCTTTCTTAGCTGCCGTTGCATACTGAGCAGAGGGTTTCAATGTATCAACAATGACACCTAGATCCTTTTCCTGGGTGGTGACTCCTAATGTGGAACCTTGCATCACGTAGCTATAGTTTGGGTTTCTCTTTTTCACATGCATCACTTTGCACTTGCTCACATTAAATGTCATCTGCCCTTTAGATGCCCAGTCTCGTAAGGTAAGTTTTCACAATCCTCTTGTGATTTAACAACTTTGAATAACTTTGTGTCATCAGCAAATTTAATTACCACAAAAACTATTCCCATATCTAGATCATTTATTAATATGTTTAAAAAATGGCAGTCCCAGAACAGACCCCTGGGGAATCCCACTATCTTACCCTTCTCCATTGAGAATACTGACCATTTAATCCTACTCTATTTTCTATCTAGTTTTTAATCCAGAATAGGACATTACCAACTATCCCATTGTTCTCTAATTTCCTCAGGAGTCTTTCATGAGCTGCTTCGTCAAATGCCTTTTGAAAATCCTGATACACAATATCGACCGGCTCACATATTCACCCCTTCAAAGAAAGGTAGTAGATTAGTGAGACAAGATTTCCCCTGGCTAAATCCATGTTGGTTTTGTCTCATTAATCAATGATTATGTATATGCTCAGTAATTTTGTTCTTTATAATAGTTTTCACCATTTTGCCTGGCACTGACGTCAGGCTCATCAGTCTATAATTTCCTGGATCACCTCTGGAACCCTTTTAAAAAATAGGCATTATATTGGCCACCCTCTAATCTTCCAGTACCATGCTTGATTTTAAAGATAAATTACATATTACTAACAGTAGCTCTGCAAGTTTATTTTTCAATTCTATCAGTTCTCTGGGATGTCTATCATTCGTATACCATCCGGTTCATTTGATTTGCTACAGTTCAGCTTGTCAGATTGCCCCATTACATCTTCCAGGTTTACAGAGATTTGTTTCAGTTTCTCTGACTTGTCAACATTGAATACCAATTCTGGTATTGGTATATCTCCCACATCTTCCTCGATGAAGACCAAAATAAATAATTCATTTAATCTCTCCACTATGGCTTTGTCTTCCTTGAGTGCCCCTTTTACCCCTTGGTCATCTAGTGGTCCAACTGATTCTTTTGCCGGCTTCTTGCTTCTAATATAACTAAAAAAGGTTTTTACTATGTGTTTTTGCCTTCAATGCAATCATTTCAAAGTTTCTCTTTCCTTCCTTATCAGTACTTTGCATTTGACTTGCCCTTCCTTAATCTGTTTCCTATTATTTTCAGTCAGATCCTTCTTCCATTTTCTGAAGAATTTTCTTTTAGCTCTAATATCTTCGTTCATCTCACTTTTTAACCATGCCAGCTGTCTTTTGGCCTTCCTTCCTCCTTTTATGACACATGGAATATATCTGGTTTGGGTTCCAGGATGGTATTTTTGAACAGCATCCATGTCTGATGTAAATTTTTGACCTTTGCAACTGTTCCTCTGAGTTTTATTTTCATCATTCTTCTCATTTTATCATAGTCTCCTTTTTGAAACTTAAATGGTAACGTATTGGATTTCCCGTGTGTACTTACTCCAGAGCTTATATCAAATCTGATCATGTTATGATCACTGTTATCAAGAGGTCCCAGCACTATTTTATCCTGCACCAGATAACGCACTGCACTAAGGACTAGGTCTAGAATTGTTCCCCCTCTTGTTGGTTTCTGGACCAGCTGTTCCATAAAGCAGGCCTTGATTTTGTCAAGAAATCGTACCTGCCTAGCATGCCCTGATGTTACATTTATCCAGTCAATAACAGGGTAATTGAAATTCTTCCCTTTTGCAAAAAGAAATTTGAATTTTAGTACATTGGCCTCAATTCTGGTTACTGTTATGTAATCACCATGCCATAAAGATATGTAAAATTATGGAATGTTATGCTTTTTAGCTGCTTGTTATAAGCTCTCAAAAGAACAGTATAATGCAAACTCACATTAATATGCAGCATTTATTCTGGAAGATAAACAGTAGGGTGGCCTTTGGTAAGGCATGCCAGTGGTTTGTGCAGAGTGGACAATTCTATAAGAATATCTGTGCACCAAGATGCCATTATAGAATGCTAGTGAAAACCTGAATTGGTGTCCCAGAATTTAGGCACAACCATTTATGCTATGAGCTGGCAGGTGTAAATGGGCATACCAAAGAGGGGCATAATCGAAAGGGACGCCCAAGTTTTGTTGACGACGTCCTCACAAAACGTCCCGACGGAGGGGTGGGGAAACCCGTATTATCGAAACAAGATGGACGCCCATCTTTCATTTCGATAATACAGTCGGGGACGCCCAAATCTTGAAATTTAGGTTGTCCTTAGAGATGGTCGTCCTTGATTTTCGGCGATAATGGAAATCAAGGACGCCCATCTCAGAAACGACCAAATGCAAGCCCTGAGGTCGTGGGAGGAGCCAGCATTCGTAGTGCACTGGTTACCCTGACATGCCAGGACACCAACCGGGCACCCTAGGGGGCACTGCAGTGGACTTCATAAATTGCTCCCAGGTACATAGCTCCCTTACCTTGTGTGCTAAACCCCCAAAAACCCACTACCCACAACTGTACACCACTACCATAGCCCTTACGGGTGAAGGGGGCATCTAGATGTGGGTACAGTGGGTTTTGGAGGGCTCACATTTACCACCACAAGTGTAACAGGTAGGGGGGGGGGGGGCCTGGGTCCGCCTGTCTGAAGTGCACTGCACCCACTAAAACTGCTCCAGGGACCTGCATACTGCTGTGATGCAGCTGAGTATGACATTTGAGGCTGGCACAAAATATTTTTAAAGATATTTTTTGAGGGTTGGTTGGGGGTTAGTGACCACTGGGGGAGTAAGGGGAGGTCATCCCTGATTCTCTCCGGTTGTCATCTGGTCAGTTCGGGCACCTTTTTGTGCCTTGGTCGTAAGAAAAACAGGACCAGGTAAAGTCATCCAAATGCTCATCAGGGACGCCCTTTTTTTTTCCATTATGGGTTGAGGACGCCCATGTGTTAGGCACGCCCCAGTTCCGCCTTCTCTACGCCTCCGACACGCCTCCATGAACTTTGGTCATCCCCACAACAGAAAGCAGTTGAGGACGCCCAAAATCGGCTTTCCATTATACCGATTTGGGTGACCCTTTGAGAAGGACGCCCATCTTCCAATTTGTGTCGAAAGATGGGCGTCCTTCTCTTTCGAAAATAAGCCTGATAGTATACTACTTACAATGTCAACACAATATGTAATAGAACATTTTAATTGACAGTGAAGGATATAAGCAAAGATGGAACATATGGATAGGTAAGAGAGTAATAAGAGTTAGAAAGCAAGGCGACGAATTTAAAGAAAGTTGCACATGAGGTCAGAGAGATGGTTAAATATTATGTCAGCTAGGGTAGGAGTGGATAAACATGTCCTGCTGCAGTATGTGCAGACGATGCCACTCCATTTGTGTGTGAGACTATCAAGTTAATTACTTCTTCCATTAAAGGCCTGGTTGAAGAGCCAAGCTTTCACCTGCTTCCTGAAGTAGAGATAGTCTTGTGTTAAGCGGATCCTTTCAGGTAGTGCATTCCAGAGTGTGGGGGCTATACCGGAGAAGGCTCACTTGCAGGTATCACATCCTGTAATGTCTTTTGGAGAGGGTGTGGTTAGTGATAGTCCTTGAGAGGGCCTTAGTGTCCTTGGCATTGTGTAGAGGATCATACTATTCTTCAGGTGCTTGAGGTCATTTCCTTTAAGGGCCTTGAAGATCAGACATAGAGTTTTAAATTTAGCCCTGTATTGTACTGGTAGCCAATGAAGTTTTTGCAGAAATGGTGTGATGTGGTCACATCGCTTGCAACCTTCTATTCTTGCTGCAGCATTCTGAATCAGTTGGAGCTGGTGCAGACCCTTTGTAGTCAGACCGTTGTATAGGGGCCCCTTTACTAACGCATGATTATTTTTGTTGATAAAATGTGGTTCAGAGTCTGATCGAATTTCAGTTTTGGATTTGTCTCCGAAACTGACTTGAAATCCGGGTTCGGTGTTTGGCTGACAATGCTTGTGCATTTTTGGTGGAAACCAAAACTGGCCTTCCTCTTCCCCCCCCCCCCCCCCCCCACCAGCCTTCCCCCTTCCCCTCAACGGAGATCCCAGGCCACCCCACTACCTCCTATCTGTAGGCCCTCTCCAGGCCTACTTTCTAAAAGGCCTCTAAATGGCATGAGCAGGAGCAACTGCGGATTTCTCCTGCCCATGCTGGTTTCAATCCCAAAATGGTGGCCGTGAGTTTCTGCGGCCGTCATTTTTACAACGCAGCCAGTGGGGGCAGTAGCAACTTGGGATGCTCCTGTCCCAAAGAGACCACTAGGGCTTTTAGAAGGTAGGCCCAAGGAGGGTCTACGGGTGGGGAAGACGGTTTCGATTCCAGCTGAAACCGAATGGCTAATTTCAGCGGCAGATTTGGTTTTGATTCACATCTAGCACAGTTAGTATAAACACTTAACATATGGTAAGTGCAAAGGCAGTGCAATGATTGTTGAGGGCATGCCCAGCATATCCTCTGCAGTTACTACATAGAAATATTTATTAGCACATGTTATATCCGGTTGCAGTTAGCACAGATCTACATAGCATCTCCTTTTGAGGAGGCAGTAAACAAACCCTTAACTGTACAAGTTCCAGTTAACATGCAATAAGTACCTTTCTCCACCCATGATCCGCTTGGTTCCCATCCCCTGACATAACATGCAGTTAACATACCAATTATTGCATTGTCATGCTACTGCATTAGCAGTTATTGCGCTTGTCCGGTAATAGATACCATGTGCTAATTCACCCATTAGCTGCTTAATGCGCAGAGTGCAGCTCTGAAAAATTTTATTGAATTAGAAAGTTGCACAAGGACAGATATTGCATCCAACCCCGCGTGACCCCACTGGAATCTAACCCATGCCCATCTGTTTCTGCTAAGATCTATTCCATCCCCACCCATCCCCACAATTAATCTCTTCCATCCACAACCATACCCACAAATACTTCCTTCAATACACTACCCAAACTTTCCTCTACCCCATTTCCTCCTGACCTTAACAGCCCTGCTTCCTTCCTGGAAACAACTTATGTGATTTTCTTTTTTTTTTTTGGGGGGGGGGGGGGGCAGTATTCACTATTCAACCAATGAGTGTTCCAAGCCTCAGACTGATATTCCAGTAGCCTCTCTGTGTGTTTCAAACCTTATTCTGGTGTCACCAGAGATTTTGACTACATTTCCACAGGAAACCCGCAGCAACTTCTTCCATCCCTGTGGGAATCCTGCAAACCGGAAGTCAGAACTGCAGGTTTCCCACAATCCTCATTCCCATGCAGCTCTCTACAATGAGAACTTCAGCATTTAAAAAATTTTAAGGTGTTTGATTATAATGATTCAAGATATTTTTTTGTGTGACTTATGAAGAGCAGTGTACCAAATTCTGTTAAATAAAGAGAAATGACAGTTTCAGAGTAAGAATTGCACAGAATAATTCATGTATAATTAACATGAAGCATTTTGTTTATAAGTAGTTACATACATTAATAGTAGTTTTAGCAAACTCTCAGGTTACTGCTTTTGTGGTATTAAGGGGTCTTAAAGAGGGACCAAATCTAGGTTTGGATGTTCAGACTGGGCTAGGAACCCTCAAGAGTCAGGAGCCACACTTGGTGGTAGACAGAAGCGTGGATATGGAACTTACAGGTAGTAAGAGCTGGAATGGAACTGGATTTGGTCCATGGCAACAGGTTTTGATTTGAAGTTAGTAGGCAAGTCATAAGACTGGAGCAGGAACTAGTAGCAAACAAAGAGGCCTGTTTCCTTAAAGTACTCTAAATGGCTCTCATAGTTCCAAATAAGGAGCCCATGGAGGTACTTCATAACCATACCACCATCATCGGTCAAAACACCTTAATTTTGTATATAAACTGTGACAATTTTGTATGTATGTAAACTTGTGACATATTCAAATTCTCAGTGCAAAATCACAATTACTTTACAATATCATTCATGTAGAAATACCCAAATAGTCATGAACACATATCTTATGAAACAAATCTGTTGCTATTAAGTTCAACGGAGCCGTCATCATCACAGTGTATATAAAAGCCAGACAGAAGAGCTGAAAAACACTGCAAACCAGCGCAACGATTATGTGCTCATGAAATCTAAAACACAAAGAAATAAATAATGACCACATGAAAGCTTTAAATACATATATATAGTTCTTAGACAGCAAAAGGTTTTAAAACAGTGATTACTTACATAGAATTGACTTCAAACAGCAAATTGCATGTTAAGGAATGTCATCTCTGAATGTAGAGAATGCTGCCCCGGAAGTTCCTTATACAGTGGTGGAAATAAGTATTTGATCCCTTGCTGATTTTGTAAGTTTGCCCACTGACAAAGACATGAGCAGCCCATAATTGAAGGGTAGGTTATTGGTAACAGTGAGAGATAGCACATCACAAATTAAATCCGGAAAATCACATTGTGGAAAGTATATGAATTTATTTGCATTCTGCAGAGGGAAATAAGTATTTAATCCCTCTGGCAAACAAGACCTAATACTTGGTGGCAAAACCCTTGTTGGCAAGCACAGCGGTCAGACGTCTTCTGTAGTTGATGATGAGGTTTGCACACATGTCAGGAGGAATTTTGGTCCACTCCTCTTTGCAGATCATCTCTAAATCATTAAGAGTTCTAGGCTGTCGCTTGGCAACTCGCAGCTTCAGCTCCCTCCATAAGTTTTCAATGGGATTAAGGTCTGGTGACTGGCTAGGCCACTCCATGACCCTAATGTGCTTCTTCCTGAGCCACTCCTTTGTTGCCTTGGCTGTATGTTTTGGGTCATTGTCATGCTGGAAGACCCAGCCACGACCCATTTTTAAGGCCCTGGCGGAGGGAAGGAGGTTGTCACTCAGAATTGTACGGTACATGGCCCCATCCATTCTCCCATTGATGCGGTGAAGTAGTCCTGTGCCCTTAGCAGAGAAACACCCCCAAAACATAACATTTCCACCTCCATGCTTGACAGTGGGGACGGTGTTCTTTGGGTCATAGGCAGCATTTCTCTTCCTCCAAACACGGCGAGTTGAGTTCATGCCAAAGAGCTCAATTTTTGTCTCATCTGACCACAGCACCTTCTCCCAATCACTCTCGGCATCATCCAGGTGTTCACTGGCAAACTTCAGACGGGCCGTCACATGTGCCTTCCGGAGCAGGGGGACCTTGTGGGCACTGCAGGATTGCAATCCGTTATGTCGTAATGTGTTACCAATGGTTTTCGTGGTGACAGTGGTCCCAGCTGCCTTGAGATCATTGACAAGTTCCCCCCTTGTAGTTGTAGGCTGATTTCTAACCTTCCTCATGATCAAGGATACCCCACGAGGTGAGATTTTGCGTGGAGCCCCAGATCTTTGTCGATTGACAGTCATTTTGTACTTCTTCCATTTTCTTACTATGGCACCAACAGTTGTCTCCTTCTCGCCCAGCGTCTTACTGATGGTTTTGTAGCCCATTCCAGCCTTGTGCAGGTGTATGATCTTGTCCCTGACATCCTTAGACAGCTCCTTGCTCTTGGCCATTTTGTAGAGGTTAGAGTCTGACTGATTCACTGAGTCTGTGGACAGGTGTCTTTCATACAGGTGACCATTGCCGACAGCTGTCTGTCATGCAGGTAACGAGTTGATTTGGAGCATCTACCTGGTCTGTAGGGGCCAGATCTCTTACTGGTTGGTGGGGGATCAAATACTTATTTCCCTCTGCAGAATGCAAATAAATTCATATACTTTCCACAATGTGATTTTCCGGATTTAATTTGTGATGTGCTATCTCTCACTGTTACCAATAACCTACCCTTCAATTATGGGCTGCTCATGTCTTTGTCAGTGGGCAAACTTACAAAATCAGCAAGGGATCAAATACTTATTTCCACCACTGTATACAACACTTACCAGAACTTAAAAAAAAATGTCTGCCATTCAACTACAGCATTAAGACCCTGCGGTTCAATGGTCTGTAATCTATTGATCCATCTCTCCCCAAGTTGATGTAATTTTTTACCCCAATTTCCACCCCTTACATTTGCCTGTTTTGTCTATAACAAAACATTTCAAATCAGCCATATTGTGCTTCATACTTAAACAATGCCTCACAATAGGAGCATGCAACTTTTGACAATTGAGACATGATTTGTGTTCAGCGATCCTGGTTTTGAATGTTCGCACAATCTTTCCAACATAAAGTTTTTGACAAGGACATCTGATAATATAAACCACGTGGAGGGGCATTTTCGAAAGGTCGTCCAAGTATGAATTAGGGCGTCCTTGCAAAGTTGGCCAAAATCAGGTAGGTATAATCGAAAAAATAGTATGGACGTCCTTAGACATTCCATTATCGCAGCGTGAAACGCCCAAATCAGGGACGCCCAAAGTATAATAAAAAAGGACACCCATCTTCCAGCACCACCAAAGGTCGTTGCCAACATTCACTGTACTTGCCAACATGTCATTTGAAGGTCTTTCGGCGGTTCTACGAGAAAGTCGTCCTTATTACTACACTTTGGACTTCTCTGATGTATCTGGTTGTTCCGCAAGTACAGTGCATGTAGTTGTGGACATCCAGGTAAGGGAAATATAAGGAATATTCGTAAGTGCAAAGTACAGTAACAAGGATATGTTTCTTGCAGAACTGCCAAAGGACGTCCATCTTACTAGGCCCGCCGTTATACGCTGGGGGTGCCCATCTCGTAACGGCGCCAATAACCCCCCCCCCCCCCCCCCCCGTGGGGACGACCATAGATGAGCGTCCTCGCGCTGAGGATGCCCTTACGGCCCTGTTTCGATTATTGGATTTGGGCAACCTTCTTTCACGGGGATGCCCATGTGCCTTTTGTGTCATTTTTTCGATGCCCTTCTCTTTCGAAAATGAGCCTGAAGGTCACTCAAATAATTAGTGCAAAACCGCAGTTTGTATACTTTCTGATTAACAGGTTTTCTAAATTGTGTAAGTTCTTCTGTGAGATCACATAAAGTACAATTGCCACATTTAGAATGACAGCCTTGGAAGATGCTTAAATTGAAAGAACGAACGTGATAGACTTAAAATTCCTTTCAAATTGCGTCCTCTGGCAAACGCTAATCGCAAATCAATATCAGAAAAAGAGGATAACTCTGAACTATATCCCAATATTTACGAAGTATGTTAGTGCACTGTCCACTTTTTGCACTAAATTTCAATAC
The DNA here is from genome assembly GCF_901765095.1 of Microcaecilia unicolor. Taxonomy (NCBI): domain Eukaryota; kingdom Metazoa; phylum Chordata; class Amphibia; order Gymnophiona; family Siphonopidae; genus Microcaecilia; species Microcaecilia unicolor. The sequence goes on from NC_044032.1 coordinate 368,607,683, forward strand.
ACGTCTGATATGAATCATCCATTCGGGCACCAGTATTACCTCTTAATAACAAATCCCTATTATAGAATTTTCCTCGTTTGTATGCTCGTTTGAGGTCCTGTAATTAAATCTTTAGATTTGTCCTTAAAATCTTCAACACACTCTTCTATATCGTAACATTTGTTAAAACGGAAGACTGGCTTTCAGGTTGTAAGGATGACAACTTTCAAAGTGCAACATAGAATTGGTGTCCATGGTTTTTTTGTAAATTTTAGTTTCAAGATCCATTTTACTTGCAAATATCAGGTGTAGCCATGGGTGCCACCTTTGCACCATCAGCTGCATGTCTTTAAATGACACAATTTGAATCTTTATGGTTATCGAAGGCACCGAATGCTGCATCTTTATTCAAATGAGTCCATTTCATAGATGATGGGTTTTTGTTGTGGAAAGGTTCTAACCAACAGCTAGAAGATTTTGTACAGTTTTTAAATATGTGTAAAATCCACACATTAAGTTTGTTTACTTTTCAATCATCTGTGGACTATATAAATGTTTTGGATGTTTTGGTGTTTCAATCAAAAGATCATTTTGAAACTAAAATTAACAAAAAAAACTACGGACACCAAGTCTGTTTTGCACAGAGGAGTTCCATGGTAACCTCGGCTCCTGTGCGCATGCGCCTGGCAAAACCCGAACATAAAGCACACATTGGCGTCTGTTTACTGGGGGCTAAATAGAAGTGTTTAAAAAATTTTTTTTTAGCTTGGATACTTGTATTTGAACACAGGAAACAGACGCCAGTGTGTGCTTTCACTTTTGGGACTGCTGTGATTTACGTGCTTAAGGGCTTGCACTGGCTTCTTTCTGCTTCCAAAAGCAATCAAAACTGGCAGATCTCAAAGAAAGAAGCATGAGAAATCCTCTTTTCCAACACCCTAACGCCTGCTCAGAACTGGCATTATTTTTTTACAGCGGTAAGGCAACTTTGTTTTGGGTGATCTTTTCTGAGCATTGGGGAGGAATACAAAATTACCTCATTTACGTGTGCTTGACTACATTAGCATACTACTTGTGCTGTTCGTTTGCACACTCATTCGTTCCTACACTCCGTGCCTCTGAGCATTCTGCGCAGGTAAATACAGGCACTAGTCCAGTGCTAATGGCCTCTAGCGCCCTCATTTACTTTTGAGCATCTTGGCACCAGTGCTTTTTTTTTCATGGAAAAAAACGATGCTGCTACTCACATACCGGGGTCAGCTTTTGAGGTTGGGTGAATGGTCACGGTTCCGACCCCATAGTGGCTTGCTGTCTGCAACCATATTTGGACATCAGCCGCTTAAAAATATTTGAAGTTTGAAGCTTGGTGTCAGCTCAGTCACATCTGCACAACTTCCCTTCAGGCCAACTGTGAGGTACATTATGAAGTGCTACAAATATTTGTCCATTCAGAGCCCATAGCAAACCTGCCATACTATAACAGCACTGTCAGGATTCAAACAGCACCAACCCTACCTATTGAAAGGCAGCATTGCAAATATTACATCAAGGTCTAGAACAGTACAGCGCCTACTGAGAACATAGGAGAAGCAGGACTGCCACAGGTTCTTACAAAGAAATTACAAAGTATCAGAATTTGTGTGCAGCAGGAAATCTCAGTCTTAAATCATGCTTCGTCCCAGCATAGTGGAAGAGAGCCCACACCTCCTTGTTTTTTTATATAAAGCATGGCAAATTAATTCTCCATATGTATTAAGACTGATTGATCCTGAAGAAGATGAGCAAATACCTTGAGAGAGTAGAATATTGCCCTGGGCTTCAGATGATTGAAACATTTGTTTGGGTGGTGTTGGCACCATCTGTTGTGAGGACGGAATAATGCTCAGGTTGATATCTGGCATCCAGTACTATTGGTCCTGCTGCACCATCCTGTGAGCCTCCCTGGAAGACTTTGGTTCAAGGTATTCATTGAGTTCTCTGCTTCTCTCTCTGGTGGTGTTCTAAAAGAAATAAATAACATTTTTGGTTGTTTATTGAATTTAATTATGCCTGCAGTGGTATGGTATATGGGATCTTTCTCTGATTTGGCAGAGGCCTAGCCCTTATACCAGTGATGTAACCAGAGAAGTCAGTTTTTCTACTTCCATCTGCAGGTAGGAAGGGAATATAACCCAGTCGTACAGGATGGTGCAGTAGAGCTAAAGGAAGAGCAGTTAACAAGTATGACCAAATTTCAACTTCTTGGGCTCTTAAACCCTTCTTTAACTGGCAGGTGATATTACCTCTCGACCTCTTCCAGAAGAAGTGGATAAAGCCTACCCTGGACCTTAGAGCCTTGGAGGGTGGCATCTAGGATCTCCCACTCCACCAGCATCATGTGAGAGAAGACCTTGTGCAAGATAAAATTCTTAGGGGAGTCTCTGAGCACCTCTAAGATAGGGTCCCCTTCTTCCAGGTCTGCTATCAAGAGAGAGGACAGCAGCAAAGTCTCAGAGATTAGGTCAGTCAGCCAGGGCAACTCCTCATGGTGAATTAAGTGGATGATTGGAGGTCCTCTTTATCCTACTTGTTTGGAGTAGTATATCTCAAGGAAAGGAAATTAACGGATTTGACTAAATTTCACCATCTATATATATAAAAGGCACCACTGAAGCCTCCAGCCGGAAGTGTGAAGCGCCAGAGATATCCGGTTTCCCCATGAGTGAAGGAAAACAGCACAGCAGGAAATCCCACGAAACTGTGAAGGACTCAGAGGGGGGAGGGGAGAGAGATGCCCTCACTCTCTCTCTAACAAAAACACAGAACAGCAGGAAACAACACTGAAGGACTGGACTCGGAGGGGGGAGGGGGAGGGAGAGAGGGCAGAGGGCAGGGACACACACACTCCCACATGCACACTCTGAAGAAAACCTTGCTAGCCCCCGTTTCATTTGCATCAGAAACGGGGTTTTTTTACTAGTAGATTAATATGTCTCACAGTATTTAAAACCACAAGATCAGCTCAAATTTCCTGTACCGTGCAGCTCAAGGTTAGAGAGAGCCAAATTGCAGTGCAAATGTGAAAGACACACTGTTTGTGAGGTGGCTGTGGAAAACAAACAACATTCAGGGGCATGAAATCCCAGGTGTGGGATACAATTTTTAGGTGCCATGCTGACCTGACACCTGGGATTTGTCAAATCCAGCTGTACTGCTTCCCATCCTGAGGTTACCACCGCAAGGATTCTCCAGCGTATATCGTCTACTGCGTGTTGCTTCTCTGCCCAGTGTTGTACCAAAGAGCCGACATCACCTGGTTTACAATCTGAGACTTATGTGCATTTAATCTCGGTCTGATTAAGTGGGTAGTATGTCTCACGTACATGAAAGTAACAGCACAGAGAAGGGTCTAAAGTACAGAACAAAGTCCAAGATACAGTAAAAAGTACCAACAGCCTTTAGAAATGGGACACAGTATTATAAAAATCGATTTTCCAATATGGACCCGACGGGCCATATTTTGGCGCACAGCACCTGTGTCAGGGGTCAAATATGATCTAATATGAAATGAATACTGTGTGCAGCAACCAAACTTCTTCCTTATGAAACAAAAAGGAATTCCGTCTGCTGTATAAAGTGGTTACTTGACGCACTGAGAGCAAAAGTCCCTTCGTTCTTTGATAAAGGAACAAACCCTGAAGCCTCGTGGTGCTTTTTGCTATATCACGTACATGAAAGATCAGGGACAGTTACGTATACTGCATTGGCAGATTTGCAAAATACAATATTCTTCAAGAAGATTTTTTGTTTAGTATGTGGGTCTTCCCAATCCAATCTTCTTTGATTGTTTTTGCACACCATTGGCATCTCCAAAATTTCCAGTGTCCCGCTATTTCTAATCTCTTTTCTTAGCTTCAGCTCCACTGTACTGCACGAATGGGTATTATTCCTTACTTCCAGCAGATGGAGGTAGAGAAAACTGAATTCTGCCAGTGACTTCACCTAGTGTAAGCATAGGTGCTCCCTGGAACAATCCAACATTTTTCTCTAACTTCGTCAGGTGGCAGGTCATTCTGACGGTGCTCCTGTTCCTGGCCTAGCTTCCTGCTCTTTTGGCCGTGGTCGCACAGCATGGTCGAGCCTAATGGCCGCTCCCAGGTCACAGTCTCGGGACTGTACCTGGTTGAGCTCGGAGCTTGGTCCTGCAGCCCCCATTTGCACTGTGCCACTGTGTGAGGCTTTGGTTCAGTCCTGCAGGGCCTTGCCTGAGGGGTGCGGTCCCAATCCTCTCACCCTTCTTGCTCATTCCCTCTATTTGTGTGTGCTCCCTAAGGGCTCCCCCCAGGCTTTCCAAAAGAGCTCACATCAGCAGCACATACACACACACACACACACACAAAAATTAATTTGGCCTAGGTAGCTCTGTTACCTTTGTCAGGGGACTAATGCTACTGTAAAGAACTAAGAATGGAATTTCCCTCTAGGCGTACCCAGAGAGAGCTGGGAATAATATGCCAGAGCCCCAGACCGAGGTAGGCCGAAACAGTCAGGCAAGCCCTTGCATGTCAGCCGCATGGCATGCTGGCCAGTACAAGCTACGTGGTCTGCAGAGTCAGCAGCTGAGCAGAAATAATGGATTAATTTTATAGTGTATAAGTGTGGTTCATTCAGTCTGTCTCTCTTTTCTCTCAGTGAACATTTTATATGTGCTCTCCCCCTCCCCTCCCTCCTTGTTGAAATGGATACATTCTTCTGTTAGTGTTCCTGCCAAGGCACATTGGCAGTTAGAATCCTCCCTTCTTTCTCAATTCACTCATCTACTATAATAATTTGCACCTCCTACTACTACTACTACTTAACATTTCTAGAGCGCTACTAGGGTTACGCAGCGCTGTACAATTTAACAAAGAGAGACAGTCCCTGCTCAAAGAGCTTACAATCTAACGTTCTGAAGCTGACTGCCAGGAAGTTGAAGCCCGGTTCGTAATGTCTGAAGCCTTCCAGTGACGTCACCGCGTTGCCTGGGAAACCGTGACGTGTCTCAAGCACGGGCGCTACGAGTTCGCACCACCATCTCCATCCCCTCCCAGTTCAGCAGTCTGCCCCCCCCTTCCGAGTTGCAGGATGCCCCCCTCCCCTTCCCAGTTGCAGGACACCCCCCCCCCCACTTCCACTCCCTTCAGAGTTCCACGTGCCCCTCTCCCCCCCCCCTCCCGCCTCCCTCCCTCGAAGTGCAAGCAGGACCTGTCCTCCGTCAGCCCCTCGCCTTCCTGCGTGCCGGCTCTAATTTAAAAACTGTTACCTCGGGGTCTGGCGTCAGCATTGAAGGTGAGCGCGGCACTTCACACTGCCTTCCCATCTGAGCTCTGCCTCTGGTCCCGCCCTTCCGGAAACAGGAAATGAGGGGGGGACCAGAGGCAGAGAGCTCAGACAGATGGGAAGGCAGTCTGTAGCACCGCTCGCCTTCAGTGCTGATGCCGGACCCTGAGGTAACAATTTTTAAATTACAGTTGGCACGCAGTAAGGCAAGGGGCTGCCGGAGGACAGGTCCTGCTTGCACTTCGAGGGAGGGAGGTGCGGGGGCATTGAACTCGGAGGAGAGGGGGGCATGGAACTCGCAGGGGAGTGGAGGGAGGGGGCGTCTTGCAGCTTGAAGGGGAGGGGGGGCCTTCCTGCAGCTTGAAGAGGAGGGAGCCTGCAACTCGAAGGGGAGGGGGTCCTGCAACTCGAAGGGGAGGGGGGCCTGGAACTCGGAGGAGAGGGAGGGGGGCTGGAACTCGGATAACAGGGACAGAGGGATGGAGGGGGCCATGGAACTTGGAGGGGAGGGGGGCTGGAACTCAGACGACAGGGAGGGAGAGAGGGAGGTAGGGAGGGGGCGTGGAACCTAGCTAGCGCCCGTTTCGTTCCTCTACGAAACGGGCCTCTTTTACTAGTAGGAAAAATAAATCCCTGGTCATGTGATGGGTTTTTTTCAGTCCTGCCCATCCCAGGTCCCTCTGCATGTGGGATCTCTGGGGGTCCCTAGTGGTCCCAGTGGTTTTTTGGCTCCAGAGCATGACCCAGATGGTTAAGTAGGCTCTGCATAGGTCCCCTCTTGGGACATAATCCTAGCCTTATCCCTAACCCTCATACTCTTGATGGGAGGCCTCATTGTGAGGTCACTGCCATAGAACAGATCTGGTCATTCCGGAAGGTCTGGGTTCTTCGGAGGGAATAGATGAGGACTCAGTGGTTCTCTAAGGCTCCCAGTCCCCCATGGACTCCAGTTCTGAGGACCCTCCCTGGGTCATTCCATGCCAAGTGGTCTAAAATTTAAAAAATGTTCCTACCATCATGTTCTCCAATTTTGTTCAAATTTTATCTGTTGCGCGAGTCAGGTGTTAAACGAAGTTTCCCAAAATTTGAGGTCTCTAACTGCAATAGTTGCAGATCTAGACCCCCTTTTCTGAAAGATTGTCAGTCCATGAGCGCGCGACATTTACCAAAATGCCATTTTTGGGGTCTAATAAAATTCAAACACATTTATAAGAATGGCTAAAAAATTCAAATCCTATACAGTTTTTGATGCTAATTCCGATGAAATACATTTTAACATTATGGATGCAAAATCCAGTCAAACAAGTTGACTCAAAATGTGCATCAAAATTGGTTGCGACTCATCGGAACATATTTGGACCAATATTCAGACTGCAACAACTTCCATGTAAACAAAGATATGGACTTGAAATTTTGAACAAGCATTATGCTTGTGCTGGACATAATACTGCCAGATTTGCAACTAACCAGCATCTATAACCACCCTGCAGGATCTCTTCAAAGTTGGCACTGTGAGCGCAAATGGTAAAATGTACCAAAGTTCAAAGCCAATTATTAAAAAAGAGTCTGCCTAAATCAGCTTGTGAACAGTATCATCTGAAAGAGAAAATTGTGCTCTACAACACTGATATGTTTTTGTTTTGCAATGCCACCATTAAGTAGCCATTTACTCAGGTCAAAGTATGTTATATTTAGTCAGCCATTTACTTACAAAGTGCTTTTGCTTCATTATTTAGAGACTCTGCAGAGTGGGAAGTAAGTTTAGGTTTGACAGGTATGTGCCTTTTATGCTGGCACACATTGGAACTAGATTTAAATGGGTTACTTTGTATTTGCTCAAAGGATGGATAGGATTGTGCTATTAGGGTACACTTCATACACCAGAAAGTACTTTTAAGCAGAAAAATAATTTCTGGCATTTTGCTGCTTGAATAATAATTGAAAGTTAACTTGGAATCATTATAAACTAGTAAAAAAAAGGCCCGTTCTGTCAGAAATGAAACGGGCGCTAGCAAGGTTTTCCTCGGAGTGTATGTTTGAGAGAGAGTGTGTGTGAGAGATGGCGAGTGTGATAGACAGAGAGTGTGTCATAGAGAGTGTATGTGAGAGACAGAGAGTGAGTGAGTGCCCCCTCCCTTTATGGTCTGAGGCCCCCCTTCCACCCCCACCTCCTCTCCCCTGCCCCCCACTGAGACTTCCAGTGGCAGACTCGCAAGACTTCTGCTGAAGTCTTGGAGGCTGCCGTTGTAAGTATCGGCGGCCATTTTGAACAACGATCCGGCAGTGGGGGAGCGTCAGCGCCAGCATCGGGCAGGCAGGACCGGAGATCTTTCCTGCCTGCCCCGAAGAATTGTTTACACAACCTGGGTGGATGAAGGAGGGGCAGGTGAGAGAGCAGAGTCGTTGGACATGGGTGGCTGGAGGGGGGGGGGGGCAGGGGAGAGGAGGGTCGTTGTTTGATGCGCCACTCCCTGCCACTTGCTTCGCATGTTTCCCTACTCCCCCTGCCTGGGAATCAGCTGTGAGTGACGTCAGCCTGGCTACAGAGCCTAGCTCAGCAACTCCGAAGGTGCCACGGACACAGGCAGACACATTAGAACGTTGGTGGTGAGAATTATTATATAGGATGAAGCTAGTTAGATTGGTTTCACTTCTCATGCATAGATATTTTGGTACTTGAAATAAAAAAATAGAAACATTCATATATTTTGGTGTCCTTTTCTTAATACAGTATTTTTTTGTTGTTGCAGGAGAACGTCCATATCAGTGCAGCATGTGTCCATATTCAAGCTCACAGAAGACTCATTTAACTAGGCACATGCGTACTCATTCAGGTTGGTAGCAAAGCAGCATCTATTTTTAAAAACTCTGGGCCTTCTTCAGTAAAAATTAGTTTTCTGGAGGATCTCACCTTTGAGAGACCTTTGCTGAATATCATCATCAGTAATTACTTTAGATAAGTTCTGTGCACCTAGATCTCTGTTACATCTGCTGTATTCATAATCTTATATTCATGTCATCGCTGCTGTTTGAATTTATCCATAACCATAGCTGGCATCTGAAACAGCAGGGGCTTTGATCAGACATTAGTAGAGAAGGATATGGGTACAGTAGCACACATAAAACCGTACTCACACCTCAGCGCAGAAATTCTGTTTCCGACCTTTCTCCTTTACCAATGTCTTAGAAGAAAAACATAAAGTAGCACAGAAACAATTCCCCCGATATTCAGCCAGTGGCGGTGAACGTTTTGCTGCCTACCACGATATTCAATGCTGGGTTCTGTCCGGGCTTCAGTATTGAATATCTGTTTGATTGTTTTTTTAAACTGGCTAACATATAGCCAGATTAGTCAATATTCAGCCCGTGAGCTCATAAGCCAAACCGCTTAAAGATAGGACTGCTATTTATGTGGCCCAATTTAAGTGGTTACTTATGCATATATTGGCACTTAACCGAACTCCGTCCCTGGAACACCCACAAGTAGCTGCTTTAGAGTTCAGGGCTAAGTGGTCGTTTTCAGTGAAGATAACCAGTTAAGTGCCATTGAAAGTGACCGAATAGCCAGGAACAGCAGTTTAACCAGTCGTTGACTGTTTCCGGCTGGTTAAATCATTTTGAATATCAACCGGACTTTTTAGTATGAGAGTCACAGTATATGGCATTGGTTCCCAACACATGTACGCGTACCCCAAGGGGTACATAAAGCATCAGCAGGGGGTACGCAGCACCCAGTTGGTGCCCAACCACTGCCTTCCCCTCCCTCTAACCCGCCACTTGCTCACCTGCAGGGCCACTGCCTTCCCATGTATGCAGTGGCACCAAGAAATAGAAGCTGTATCCTTCTCCTCCATAGGGATGTTGAATGGGGAAGACAAGAGAGACAGAGGAGCTATGTTGGATCAGGAGGAGAGAGAGATGAGATCCTGGATGACCAGGGCAGAGGAGAGAAAAAGAAATAGAGGACTGATGTTGGATAGCAGGGGAAGGTGGGAGAGACAGAGAGAAGCTGTTGCATGATGTAGGGGAGAGAGGAGATAAACACACAGAGAGGAGATGCTGCTTGGCTGGGGAGAGAAATACATACAGAGAGAGGAGATACTACACACACGTGCGCACACACACAGAGCAGATATACTGGCAATGGAGAAAGATAGGAAAACAGAAAAGGGAGATAGATGATGGACATGGAAAAAGAGACCCTGGCAAGGGAGTTAAGAGAAGACAGAGAAAAGCGGAAACCAGATACCGGAAATATGAATAGAAAAATAAAATGGTTAGAATATATCAGTTTTTTGAATGTACATATGCCAGTGCTGATCAGAGCTTGGGGTTACTCAGTTCAAATTTGTTTGACTTAGGGCAGGGGTGGGCAACCTGTGGCCCACCATTGAATTTTATGTGGCCCCTAAGACCATGGGATGTATACACAGAAAATGTCATTAACTAGAGTTTTGGCAATTTTACTAATACTTTCAGAATAGCTACTCTAGCAGTTTGCTGGCTTTTATCATTTTTTAGTTACATTTGTACTTATTTATCTCAGAAGGTCTATCCGATTATGATATTATTTAATGTTTCAGCCCTCTAGGGGTAGTACTGACATTCATGTGGCCATCTGTGTATAAAGGTGACCCACCTTTAACTTGGGGATACTTGGCTTGAAGATTTTGGGGAATACTGGTATATAGATTTCTTGATTCTAGAAGGAGCAGAGGAATAGCCTAATGGTTAGAACAGTGGGCTGAAAACCAAAAGGAGCAGGTTCAACTCCCTCGACAGCTCTGTGTCGCCTTCCGGAGTCCTGGGCCACAGTTGACCCTCAGGTAGATGGGAAGGCTCGTGAGTGCCAGCCTTGTGGCTGAGCATGCCAGCAGGCTGGCACTTTGTGACCTGCAGGCGCCAGCTGCTGATCACAGCTGGCCTTCTTTCCTCTCCTATGATTCACCGTTTCCACGGGCTGGGGAGTTCCCTTGTACCATCAGGGGCTTCTCCTGCCACTGCCTTTGGTGGGAACGGCAGCCATGTTAAGTTCTGCTGCAGTTTCTCTGCAGCAGGATTTCTTTCAACCCCCATTGGACCCTAGAGTTGGTCCTTGACCTGCGCTAGGCCTAGGCACTGGGGGGCCCTGACCCTAGAATGGCTCCAGCATTCGGTTTTCTGGTCAAGCAGGCACTGGTGATTGATGCTCGCCCACAACCACATCTGGGCCCCACAGGAGGTACCTCCCTTGTGGACAAACATCGTAGAGGTTACTGTATTTTGTTTGTGTATTCCCTTGACTGCTGGAGTTGGTCATGAGGGAGGGGGGAGCTTCAGACGCCCCAGTTGTCTCCAGTTTGGATTTGGAGGAGGATTCCACTCCACAGGGGGAGGAGGAGGAGGAGGAACACTCTTCAGCCATATGGCTTTTTTGTTGGAAAAAACTTTCCCACCTTAATCAGTTTTGGAGGACTTGGCTCTCTCATTGGTCAAGCACTTGAAGGAGGGAGACCCTATTCTAGAGGGCTTTTGGGGGGGCTGTCCATGTTCTTTCCCCTACATAAAATGCTAACCCGCATGTTACTGGCAAAGTGGGATTCCCAAAATGGGGTCATCCAAGGATCCAAGGTATTGGACAGATTGTATTTTTTCTCTTTGGAGGAAGTGGATAAGTTTTGGACGTACCCCAAGGTGGGTGCTCTGGTCATAGTGATTATTAGAAAGATTTCTGTCCCAGTGCAAGGGGAGGCGGCTCTCGAGAAGTAAAAAAAAAAAAAAAAGGTGAAACAGCAGTTGAAGCTGGGTTTTTCATCCATGGCAGCTGAGGTACAGGCCACCACGTGTGGCAGGTACGTGGTGAGCGGTACGTTACAATGGCTACAGCAGCTGTCAGAGTCCCCAGAGGTGGCCCACTTGGAGTCCAGGGTGGCCTTTCTGACTTGATTTACTTTGATTTGATGCGCATCACCTCGCATTTGGTGGCCTCCACAGTGGTTGCCTGAAGGTGGCTCTGGCTGCATCATTTGGCTACAGATGCAGCGTCCAAGAAGCTTCTCAGTGGCTCTTCAAGGGCCGGTTGCTGCTTTTTGGGGAGGATTTGGAGAAGCTGATCAAGGACACAGGGAAGGTTCACCTTCTGTAGCTACCCTAGTTGTGCAAGAAAGGGACATAGTGTACCCCCTTAACAAAGTATCGCTGTCAGGGTGGTAGTCGCTTCTAGTTAGTGACATTCTGGTTCAGTCCTGGGATATAAGGTACCCTCTCAACAAACTCTTGCTGTCAGAGTGATAGTTGCTTCTAGTTAGGGACAGTTTCGTTCCGTCCCAGGGCCTAGCCAGCCTTCAAATAAGGGGCCCTTTTTGTTTTTGGTCCCAAATGATCTGGAGATCGGAGGCTCCAGGAATTCCCAGTGAGGGTGGGCTGGGCTGGGTCCCTTGATGGCTCAGATAGATAGAGGGCAGACTGGTCCTCTTCAGCCATGAGTGAGCCGTATCACCTTGGACCAGTGGGTATTCAAGGGGCTACCCCTAGAGTGCATTCATTTTGTGCTGCGCAATTGCTCAGAATTCCCTCAGGGGGAGTATTTGAATTAACAGTAAGGAAAGATGCTGGGCACACCCCCAACAGTTAATACATAGTCTTTGCGGTTATTGTATGGTAATTTGGGCAGTAAGGGCCCCAAAGTCTTTACAAAACTCATAGAAAGTGTACGATATAATCTATTATCCAATAAAGGGGGTTAATTATCAAGATGTCTTACAGCCAAAACAAGCATTATTTGCCCCTTAATGTTTGTTAACAGGTACTAACGTACTTTATATTACTGTAATGCACAATATTTTAAGTTTTCTTGGGTAACATGGTAATGAGATTCAACACATGCAAAACAGCTCATTACTTTCTAAATTCAGTAACACGTCTTACAGTAAACACATCAGTATTGTCCCTATCTCCCACTTATCCAGTATTCATTCACATAATATTGAAACAAGTAGTAAAGAAGATGTTCCTAGAAGTTTGACAAATACAGAATGTCACATTTAGCCAAATAGTGCAATATTGAGCGCTACTGGGTTAAATCAGTTTGAATAAGTCAGTTTGCACAAATAACTGGAATAACTGCTCAAGATTTTATTTGGATTTTCATCTGCATTTCTACCCAGACACATTTAGCCGAGTGTTTGGACAAAGTTAACTGGACATACTTGTCTGGATAAGTTTGTCCATTGACTGCTGGCCGACTATGGATCTCTGTATAAATAGATTTTAGAAATTTTTGTTTGATACCTTATTTTGTGCTTTGGTTTTGGATTGACTATATGGCTACTTTGTGGCTTCTTTCTCTGGATCATTAATATTAAAGCATAAGAGTCCCAAAGTTTCCTTACTTGCTATAGTGAGTTTTAAATAATTCACAAAAGAAATTACATTTTTTATCAGCCAAAAAATTGATTTTATCTAATGAGGAGAAAACGGTTTCTTAGCTTCTCCAAAGGATTAGTCCATACTTGTGGGTTGTGCCCATCTACCAGCAGATGGAGATAGAGAGCAAATTAGAACTTTAAGAACATAACATAAAAGCATAAGCGTTGCCATACTGGGACAGACCAAATCCATCAACTGCGGCCAATCCAGGTCACAAGTACATGGCAAGATCCCAGAACAGTAAAAACAGACTTTATGCAGCTCATCCTAAAAATAAGCAATGGATTTTCCCAAGGCCACCTTAATAATGGCTTATGGACTTTTTCTTATAGGAAATTATCCAAACCATTTTTAAACCCTGCTAAGCTAACTGCTTTTACCACATTCTCTGGCAACGATTCCAGAGTTTAATTGCACATTGAGTGAAGAAATATTTTCTACAGTTTGTTTTAAATTTATTATGCATGCCCCCTCATCCTAGTATTTTTGGAAAGAGTAAACCAGAGATGATTTACCTCTACCTATTCCGTTCCACTCAGTATTTTATAGACCTCTATATCATATCATATCTCCCCTCAGCCGTCTCTTCTCCAAGCTGAAGAGTCCTAGCCGCTTTGGCCTTTCCTCATAGGGAAGTTGTCCTACCCCTTTATCATTTCCGTTGCCCTTCTCTATACCTTTTCTAATTCCACTATATCTTCTTTGAGATGCGGTGCCCAGAAATACACACAGTATTTGAGGAGCAAACACACCATAGAGCGATACAGTGGCATTATAACATTCTCATTTTTGTTTTCCCATTCCTTTCTTAATAATTCTTAGCCGTCACTGCACACTGAGCAGAGGGTTTCAACATATCATCAATAATGACACCTAGATTCTTTTCCTGGGTGATGACGCCTAATGTGGAACCTTGCATCATGTAACAATAGTTTGGGTTCCTCTTTTCCACACGCATCACTTTGCACTTACTCACATTAAACATCTGCCATTTGGATGACCAGTCTCGTAAGATTCTCTTACAATTTTTCACAATCCTCTTGCAATTTAACAACTGAATAACTTTGTTTCATCAGCAAATTTAGGGCCTCTTTTACTAAATGCCACTAGTGATTCCCGCATTGCAAATGCAACTAAGTCCATTCGAATTGGGTGGATTGCTTCACATTTGCCGCACCAGGAATCACTAGCGTGGCTTAGTAAAAAGGGCCCTTAATTACCTCACTAGTTATTCTCATCTCCAGGTCATTTATAAATATGTTAAAAAGCAGCAGTCCCAGCACAGACCCCTGGAGAACCCCACTATCTACTCTTCTCCGTGGAGAATATTGATCATTTAGCCCTACTCTCTGTTTTCTGTCTTTTAACCAGTTTTTAATCCACAATAGGAATTACCTCCTATCCCCATGGCTCTCTGATTTTCTCAGAGTCTTTCATGAGGTACTTTGTCAAATGCCTTTTGAAAATCCAAATACACAATATCAACCGGCTCACCTTTATCCACATGTTTGTTCACACCTTCAAAGAAATGTGGTAGATTGGTGAAGCAAGATTTCCCTTCATTAAATCCATGTTGGCTTTGTCTCATTAATCCATGATTTTGAATATGCTCTGTGTTTGGCGGGTTTTTGAGTACTGGTGTGGGAAACGAGACCTTTCCCCCTGGAGGGCTCAGTTTTCCAACATTTTGGGGTTCCTGCAGCAGGGGCTCGCCTTGAGTTCCCTGAAGGTCCAAGTAGTGACACTTTCCAGCTTTCGAGAGAAGGTGAAGGGCATATCTCTGCCTTTGCACAGGGATGTGGCCCATTTCCTGAAGGAAGTAGCACACTTGCACCCTCTGCTTCATCCTTTCTTCCCTTTATGGGACCTCAATTTGGTTCTCCGGGTGTTGTCTGGGGTTGTGTTCAAGCCCTTGTGCTCAGCTTCCATCAAGAACCTCACACTTAAGACTATCCTTAGCGTGCTGGGACCAGTATCTGTTCTTTGCGGAGGATTCAATGTCCTTTTGTTAGGTCCCATCCTTTCTGTCAAAGATGGTGTCTCCATTCCCTGTGAATCAGGAGGTGCGTTTGCCCTCCTTTGGGGCGGGAGATTCTTCTCCTGCAAACCAGAGGCTTCACAAACTGGATGTCCAGAGGGCGCTTCTCTGGTACCTGGAGGAGACAAATAAGTTTTGTCTCTCTGATCACCTATTTGTGCTCTTTCATGGCCCTTGGAAGGGTCAGGTGGCCTCCAGGCCCTCTATTTTGAGGTGAATTAAGGTGGCTATTAAGTCCGCCTACATCGGTATGGGTCGTCAAGTGCTTAAAGACTGAAGGCACAGTTGGCCAGGGCTCAGGCAGCATCTTAGGTGGCGGCCCAGGCTGTTTCACCTGATGAGATTTGCAAGGTGGTGACATGGTCTTCGCTCCATTCCTTTGCTAAGCACTACTGGTTGGATTTCTGGCCATGGTCTGTTTTGACTTTGGCAGAGCGGTCATTCAAGGGGTCTTGTCTTTATCCATCCATTAGATCTGCTTCAGTGCATCCCATTGGTTCAGAACAGTGTAAGCTGACGCTAGTAAAGAAGAAATTGTCTTACCTGATAATTTTCTTTTCGTTAGTCAGCGTCAGTGTTCTGAAATCCCGCCCTTGGAAGACATCGGCCTGGGTTTCTGGGTGTGCTCTGTTATTGGAAGTAGTTGAAGAGTAATATCTGATTCTAATTGGCAGCCATACGGGGTTCCCGTGACGTGACTATTGCCTGGTATTTGTAGGGTAGCAAATGCCACTTGGTTGTGTTTTGCTTGCTTGCTAATCATTGCAGCTGCTGTGGTTGATGGGGCTGGGTGTGTTACAGAAAGGGACCTTCTGCTGCTTGGGCAGATGCATACTTTTGTTCAGAGCACTACAGATTATAACTGGTGATGTCACTGGTTGAATTCATTTTTTTCCATCTCTATCTGCTTGTGGGAAGGGATAACACCTTCTGGTGCAGAACAGGGATGCTGACTAAAGAAAAGAAAATTATCAGGTAAGACATAATTTCTCCTTTCTTTTGCTCATCATCTTTGAGGGAAGCCAGTGAAGATTCTGTCAGACAACATGGCAGCGATTCCTATGTCATCAGGCAGTGGGGAGCCAAGAGTGTTCTCTAGCCACAGAAGTAGAGATTCTTGTCTGCTGGGCCAAGGTCCACATTTCTCTAATTTCAGCAGCTCCTATTGCAGGAGCTCCAAATACTCAAGCAGATTTTCTTAGCAAACTTTCTTTGGATCTGGGGAAGTGGCAAGTAGTGACAAAAGTATTCCATCTGATTACATCATGTCAGGAAGTCCCAGGAATAGATCTAATAGCATCTAGGAGGAATGCTCAAGTCCGTAGATTGTTCAGCCATTGGAAGGACCCCAATGTAGAGGGTCTGGATGCTCTTTTACAACAGTGGCAAACAGATTACCTATATGTTTTTCCTCCGTGGCCAGTGTTAAGCAGAAAACTTCTTCGCATTGCTCATCATCCAGGGAAAATGATCCTTGTAGCTCTGGATTGACCAAGATCTGTTTTTACTACATATGCTCAGGTATGGAGAACCTTTGAATCTTGGTGTGCAGAGAGAAACTTTATCTACTCTAAAGTGTCAGTGCCATAAATTTTAGTCTTTCTTCAAGAAGGGCTCAAGAAATATCTTCCCCTCAAAATTCAGGTAGCAGCTCTGGCATGTTTTTTGTGGTCGTATCCAACAGTCATCTTTGGTAACACATTCAGATGTTGTGTGTTGTTTGAGGGTTGTTAGTCACCTTAGGCCTCCATCAGACAGGTCCCTCCTGAATGCAACCTTAATCTTGTTCTTAAGGCCCTTTAAAAAAAAAATCCTTTTTGAACCCCTACACAAAGCTACTTTTAAGGATCTTACTTTGAAAATGGTTGTACTGCTATGAATTTACATCCTGCTTCACTGACACAGACTACTCAATAATTACTGTGGATTCTTTTGGATTCGTATTAGGTAAATGAGACCTTTTATTAGAGGTTCTGAAATCTACAATGATTAAAATATATACAATGATTAAGCTATATACACACAATGATTAGCTATATAACTAAAAAGAAACAATACCTATCTATAAACAATCATTACATCACTGGTCTCTATATCTAAGCAATGCTAAGAGTTCCTAGACCAGGAAAAGAAGCAATAATACACTATATACAATCATCACTGGTCCTTACATCATCCAGGCTCTTATCATCAGCTGGGGGGGGGGGGGGGGGCCTGTTCACAGCGAAAGCCAGGAGTTTCTTTGACCAGGAAACATGGTTCTCTGTGCAGTTCGTATGTTACTTACAGATGAGCCCCCACTTTCACTGAAAGAAACTCCCCTTTTATTAGGCTTAGGACTCATGTTCAGAGCTAAGGAAAATTACAGAAATGCTTGAGAAACAAGCCACACTGGGGGAATATGGTCACATGTTTCCCAGTCCAGGTGGCCAATCTGAACTCGAAAACAAGCCCCATCTTTCCCTTCACATGACAAAGTAATTAGAGCTGTGTCTTATCTTCTACATTCCAACTTATTTTCACACAATCAAAGTTAAACAATCATTTTTAAACAGAATTGCTTCTAATCACAAATACAGACCCTGAGTGCACTTGTTGGTCAAGGCAGATAGAGTTGAAAAGCAATCTCTAAAATCCTTTTTATTACAACAGTTTTCTTAGTAGCTATGTCATCATCCAGAAGGATCTCGGAGCTTCAAGCCTTATCTTATAGAGACCCCTTTCTGTGTTTTACTGAAGTTGGGTTGTCTATCCATACAGTCTCTTCCTTTTTACCTACAGTGGTTTCTGCTTTTCATGTTAATTAACCTCTGTATTTACACTCTTTTTCTGAAGAGGATTATAGATAAGAGTTTTCCTCATTGCATCTCATTGATATTAAGAGTTCTTTTGCTCTATTTAGAGGTCACTAATGATTTTAGGCACTCAGTTTATCTTTTCATTCTTCTCTTGGGACCCAAAAAGGGTTTGTGCACTTCTAAAGTGACTATAGCTCGTTGGTTAAAGTATATTATACTATCTCTTCAGCCTATCTGTTAGCAGGGAAAAGAACTCCTTCCATCTTGAAGCTCTTTCTACAAGGATGCTATCTGCTTCCTTTGCGGAGGCCCATACTGTTTCTGTAGATGAAATTTGTAGGGCGCCCACAGTCCACATTGTATACATTTTCTAATCATCATCTTGCTAGATGTGGCAGCTAGGGCAGAAGCTTCCTTTTGGAGCTTCTGTTCTTGTGGAAGGGTAACATGTTCCCTCCCAACTTGAGGACTGCTTTTATACATCCCACAAATATGGACTAATCCTTTGGAGACACTAAGGAAGGGAAAATTAGTTCCTACCTGATCATTTTTCCTTTAGTCCCAGAGGATTCGTCCAGATCCCACCCTTCTCATCTCCTTCTGTTTTGTTGATTTTCTTGTTTCTTAGGCACATGGTTAGTGTTCTTCAAAGTTTATAAAAATTTGTTAAAGAGGCAGGAGTTCTACTTCTTTTCCTCCATTAACTTCTTACTGCTTGGCTATCCGAATACTGAATGGAACCTAGTGCACAGCAGCCTTATGTGACAAAGTACTAATTTGCTCTCTATCTCCACCTGCTGGTAGATGGGCTTAACCCACAAGTATGGACTAATCATTACTTTGGGACTAAAGGAAAGAAAATTATCAGGTAAGAAAATAACTAATGTTTCCTTCTTTATTACTGTTTGAAAGAAGTTCAAATGACATAATTTGGAAATTTTCTTTCTTGATCATACTTGATAGAACTTTTTTGAATATACAGAGACTAGGTAAATTTAATTTTTCTGATATGTGAAAGAAGACTTTTATCAACTCTAATTTCTGTTTCTCTACAATGCATTCAATGGACCAGTTGGGTATGGATTCAGTTTACTAACATAACTATTGAATGATCAGTCCTGGTAGGTATTCTTACATATGATAATAATTTTGCCTTATTATGTGTAAAATATATGAACCTTTTAAGAGCATCATCCTCGGATATAAAATGACACTTAATTTTGTTAGAGTGATTTGCATGCTGTGCAGCTTGAACAAATAAGCATGACATCTGTCTGTGTGTGGTGTGTACAGTATTTTCATTGATCAGTAATAGGGTTATCAGTGCTTGGCACTTTACTAACATTTATCTGTTTCCTTAGGTGAGAAGCCATTTAAATGCGAACAGTGCAGCTATGTGGCGGCAAACCAGCATGAAGTGACTCGTCACGCAAGGCAGGTTCACAATGGTCCTAAACCCTTAACCTGCCCACATTGTGACTACAAAACGGCAGACCGAAGTAACTTCAAAAAACATGTAGAGCTTCATGTAAATCCACGGCAGTTCCTCTGCCCAGTGTGTGACTATGCTGCATCCAAGAAATGCAACCTACAGTACCACATAAAATCTAGACATCCTGACTGCTCAGACATCACAATGGATGTCTCCAAAGTGAAACTGCGGACCAAAAAATGTGAAACAGATTTTTCAGACTCTGCTACCAGTGAGAAATCGGACAGAGAGCACAAAAAGTTTAAAGGCGAGGCAGAGGAAAAGAAGGAGAAAGCTGTCAAACCAGAGAACAGAGAGAGCTCAAAAGATAAGAAAGCAAGCACTGGTGCTTGTGTGGGTCAAGTAACAACTAGAAGCCAAAAGGCAGCCCCTGAGCTCAAGAATGTGGTGGATGAGAGAACTGAAAAAAGCAAAGTTAAATTCAGTAAAAGAAAAGGTGTCAAAAGAAAAGCTGAAATTGAACCCACTTCAGTAAAGCAGGATTTCACAGATGACAAACATGTAACAAAAAAGAAAATGAAGCTAGAACACAAAACCAGGGATTGTCAGGAAATACAGAAGAAACATATCAAACGTAAAGCATCCAAAAAGCAAAAGTCCTGCCTTAAGAAAGGCAGGAAAAAGAAAGTTTTAAGAAACAAGTACAAGAAGAAAATGAAAAAACTTGCTGCTTATGGAAAAGGCAAAGAGAAATTAATTCCTGAGAAACCCGTGATGGTGAAGGAAGACAGTAATGGAATACTTGACTGTTCTGATGATAATCGGCACAAGGAGTCAGAATCGACTGCTGTTGCTTCCATGACAGTAGAGTATGTTGCTCATGTTGTTAATGCAGGTAGGAGCAAGAAGAATGAACTGCCCATACATGAAGCTGTAGAGATGGAAGTGAAAGGTCAGGAGTTGCCTGCCGAAGTTGAGCAGAGTAGAGAAATTACCAATCAGACTAAAACTGGCTACATTTCAGAGTATCAGGGTCTATCTAGCAGCCCCAAGGAACTTTCCAGTGCAGTACCTTGCGAGCAAATCCCAAAAGTTCTAGAAGCGCCTGAAAGGCATCCAGTGGGCCTAGTGGAGGCGCCTGATGGGCACCTTGCGAACCCCATGGAGGTGCCTGATGGTTGCCCAGCGGACCCCATGGAGGCACCTGATGAGCACCCCGCAAACCCTGTAGAGACACCTGACAGGTGCACTGCAGACCCCGTGGAGGTGCCTGATAAGCATCCAGCGGACCCTGTGGAGGCACCTGATGAGCACCCTGCAGACCTCATAGAGGCACCTGACAGGTGCACGGCAGAGCTTGTGGAGGCATCTGACGAGCATCCTGCAGACCCAGTGGAGGCATCTGATGAGCACCCCGCAAACCCCATGGAGGCACCTAATGGTTACACAGCAGACCTTTTGGAGGTGCCTGACAAGCACCCCTCAGACCCCATGGAGGCACCTGACGGTAGCACAGCAGACCTTGTGGATACGCCTGATGGGTACCCAGCAGATGCTGTGGAGGTGCCTGAGGAGCGCACGACAGATCTTACGGAGGTGCAAGATGGGTACCTAGCAGATCCCATGGAGGTGCCTGATGGGTGCCCAGCGAACCCCATGGAGGTGCCTGATGGTCGCCCAGTGGACACTCTTGAGATGGTAGATAGGTGCCCGGAAGGCCTCGGTTATGAAGATCATCAGAAAGACTCTGTGCACAAATCGTTTGAAATAAAGGACATGGCAAATCAAAAGCTGATAGAAGATCAGCCTAATACTGACACTCCCACTGAACAAATGACACAAACGCAATGTGAGCAGAATCCAAAAGAGGCAGTATTTGTGCACCCCCAGTGTAATACTGCAGTGGCTGAATCTGTGGAAATGGATGAGGATGAAGGAATCCACAGCCATGATGGCAGTGACATAAGTGACAATATTTCAGAAAGAAGTGATGATTCTGGGTTAAATAGTGCTCAGTCCATACCTGAAATAGTAGAAAGTAAAGCTGCTGTACCAGAATCTGTTAAATCCAGGGTGACTATGCAGAGGTTTATGTGTATATTTTGTGATCGTACTTTTAGAAAAGAAGGAGAATACAGTAAACATCTAAATCGTCATTTGGTAAATGTGTACTACCTTGAGAAAGCAGCAAAGGGGCAGGAATGAGTGAAAGCACCTTCATGGTGAGGTTTAAAATGTTTAGTTTTTAATTGCAGCTGCATATTATGTAAAGTTATTGTAGCCAAGTTTTGCTTTTTATCTTAAACTACTGTATCAGTTTGACTTGTTGATTTAGGTGGACACCTCTCTGCTGCCTTTACTATGTGATACTAAATTTATTAACCTAATGTGTGTCCCTTGTTTAGTAAGCATTGCTAAGGGACATAATGGTTTGTGGCCTGCTGATTTAGTGTAAAATTATAGTCTGGTTAAAAAGCAGATTAAGCTTAACTGAGTAAATATTTGTCTAAATCAGAGATTTAGTGAAGAAAAACTAGCCCTGTATGTCAGTTGTACCACTGGGATTCAAGTGGTAGTGGTCAAAGACTAATTAATGTTTGAAGGATAAGGTTTGTTTGTTTATTTTTATTTTTATTTTTCGGGGAGGGGGGGAGGGGGTTAACTGCCTGTTTATTTCCCAAATTCAGCTTCAGTTTTGTTTCTGACTCAATTATTTTGGTGTGCTAAGTGGTGAATTATTTTGAGTAGTTTATCAGATTCTAATAGAATGATCGCTTCTATTTGATAAAGTGAGCACTTTGGATGAAAAGAAGAGATTATCTTAGAGACAAAACAAAAATAAGTGTATTCTCAACTCACTTCACGCCTCCTAACCACAGACACTGAGACCTGGAGAACATATTGTCTCTGTTTCAAAGTAAACTTCTGACTGGATATCAAAAATTTTTTTTTTTTTGAAAGCACACTGGCTTGATAGATATTGATAGTAATGTTGGGGATCAAGTGATAGACTTTTAAAAAGACTTATCATGGTGCTTTAAGGGTTCACAGTATTGCACATTGCATTTTTGTTTTAATTTTACCTATGCAGTTTAAGATGTTAGAAGTAGTATTTGTGCTGTATACATACACTTTATTTGATATGCATGTTTATTTTCTTCATGTAATTTCTTTATTTTCAGACCTTCAGGTTGGTTGCTTGCCATTAATCAGGCTATAGTACTTTCTCCTTCAGTTTTGTATTTGATAACACATTCCCAGCTGTTTAAATTTTTTTCTAAAGTGACAGATAATTTTGCAGATTGATCTAAAGTTGAAGACAAACAATTCAAGCTAGAAGCTGCCTAATTTGCAGAAGTGGAGTTAAAATGTATTTACAGTTACATTAGATTTTATTTAATGATGATAGGGAAGTAGATAAATTGTGCCCTAGGAAATCTGTGTCCAGTGATGGTCATAAATTTTCTTCAAACCATCATTTAATTTGCTGAAGAACAGTTCATACATTGTATTCAGAAAAATAGCATTGCAATACTATAATACTATGTTTCATTTAAACTATATATACATATGCATATTTTATTATATCCTATATCATAACTGAAAGTACTGGTAAGCAGCAAGCCTGAAATTGAAAGATTTAGAATTTCCTATTGCTCATTATCCATTCAAGTTAATGGATTAAAATACCACTTGAGGCTACCAGACCATCAGGTACTAAAGAAAGATGGATAAGTACAAGGTGGCTTTTGATCTCCACCCTAATTATCATGTTATTATAACGCTGTACTACTTTGGTCCTATCTTCTCTGCGATCCTTTATGATAACTTTCAATATTAGTACCTGTTAATAGCTCAAATTCTGTAACTTAGAACTGTTAATAGCATAAAGTGGGCTTATAACTGCGTGTGTCACATTTGTGCTTCAACTATGCATTCAGAGAACAGTTCTATAAGATGGTGCCAACTTGTAGCCTATTCTTTAAAGAAAAGTACACACATACTTTTCATTATAGAATACCAATATAACATGTCAGTTAAAGTGCAATCACTTAGACCAGTCATATGCCTAAATTGCAAAAGATTATACAATTCCAGTGGTTCCCAAACCTGGTCCTGGAGGCACCCCAGCCAGTCAGGTTTTCAGGATATCCACAATGAATATTCTTGAGAGAGATTTGCATGCAGTAGAGGCAATGCATGCAAATCTGTCTCATGAATATTCATTGCTGATATCCTGAAAACCTGACTTGCTGGGGTGCCTCCAGGACCAGGTTTGGGAACTACTGTGCTATTCTATAATCTCTGCATGGAAATGTACATGCTTCCCAGATTCTGCCTGTATGAACGCCCCTGCAAACTATGCACCCTCATGTTTAGGCATCATTTATAGAATAGCTTGTAGCCAGAATATGGACATTTATGCACACATATGCCTGTATATTCCAGTATTTGGATCATGTTCACGTATTTCTGATGCTTAAATCTTGGCACTTTTATAGAATTATGCCCTCAGTGCATAGAACAGCAATATTCAATGTGTACTCTATTATACATTAAAATAGCACGATTTTTAAATGGAGTACAGGATTGTAAGATCTAAATTAACATTTGACTCTTTGAGACTGAGCTTTCTGCCACAGTGACTCTTGGAGTGAAGATAGGTACTACAGGCATGCTGTATACATTTGTAGATAATGCATATTTCTTACACAGGCACATGGATGAATATTTATAGACTGGAATGTGCTATCTACAGTATGGTGAGAGCTGAAATATTATGAAGAATATGAAACTGCCACATTCTTTAATGCCTGATGATATCTACAGATATCTGTACATTTAGAGGTCCTTTTATTAAAGCGTGCTAACGGATGTATTTTGAAAGTGGGTGCACATCTAACTTGAATGAATAGCATGCAGAGGAAAGACTACTTTTGCATATAGGATTCTTAGTAGAATGGGAGGCCAAAGATTTGAGGGAAAATATTTCCCTATGGCAAAAATAATTTTGTTTTATGATGTATAGTACTTTTTTTTTGTTTGTATGTGATTAGGTCTTATGGAATAGCTATCGCAGCTCTGACAATCATTGCCAACTGAAGATCAAGTTGCAACTATATTTATGTTTAAACCTTTAAAAAAAAAATAAAGCTAGGTAATTTTATTTTGTCTTTCTGAACATCCGGTTTTAAGTTCCTGCTTTTCCAATTTAAAATGTTGCCACCTTTTGTAAGAGATTTGAACAGAGACCAGGAATTCCAGTACCATGTAAAGATGTATACATCTCTTCATATTTATTTAAAAAAAAAAAAATGAACTTAAATATATGTGTGTGTGTATTTGTGGGTGTATATTGGTATACACCAATACTTATATTTCAGAATCTTCCAAAGTACCTGACTAAGGAATAGACTGTCTCATCTTGTTTCCCCCTAGTTCTGTCAAAGAACAAGGCCTACAGTAGGTGTGTCCTTTACCTAATAATGCAGTGGTTCCGAGACTTAGTTTGAGCTATGACAAAAAGAGCACGCCACAAAAGCAGTACTCTAGTGCTGAATGAATTTGAGGCATGTTTGCAACATGGCTGAGTAGTTAACCCATATTAACTGCACTAATAAATGCTTAGTAGTTACAAAACCTCTGTGGTAATTGTAAGGAAGCAAAGATTATGTGCAATCAAGTGCCCATTCAAGCAAAAAGTTCTGATTTTGACTCAACCATTATGTGAGTTCTGAATATTATGCATGCATGAAAATCTTGGAATTCCTAAATCTCTGTCTCTCTTAAGTAGAATGGTAGGCACATAGTTTGGCAGTATGTTAAAGGAAACTAGCAAAAATTGTGATTTACTACATGTAGCTCATTGTTTCTAACTTAATTGATATGCCAGCTAACATTTTATGTAAGGTATAAAGCTGATTAGTATGTATTTTATTTTACAGTTCCGTGTTGCAGTGCATTCTTGAAGTTTTCAGTTTCGTACTCTCTTTCTCTCACTATATGCTTTCTACTCGTAAACAGCTTTACATTAGTACCTGTCTTGCTTGGATGAACTTAGCTATAAGAAGAGAACTTAGTGTAGATATTCAAACTTTGGCATCTCACTGTATCAGCAACAGTAATATTGAGTAGACTTCTGTGTTTAGATACACCTGAGTGTCACAGATACAGATTCAGCAGTAACTGCTTGAGGAAATATCCCTGGCAAATTCAAGATCAGTAATGTCTTAGCCTTCAGGATTTCCCTTTTTGTAAACTAGACATGGTGGGAAAATTGCTGTCAGTTCAGCTGCTCACTTCATCTTCCTCTCTTATGTGGTAACGAACAGCGATCCACTTGGCTGGTAAACATTTGTTCATGTGAAAGAAAACTACACATTCAGGGGCCCTTTTACTAAAGTGTTGCCGCACAGCAGCCCGGAACCACCACCAGCCCAACCCCCAACGGGCGCCATTTACAGTGCTACAAAAATTCAAGTCTGATTTTCTAGCACGGGAATTATCCATCAGTAATCGGGCAATGCCATGCGCTACCTGGTTACCTCAGGGTTAGTGCAGGAGCCTTTACCGTCACCTCAGTAGGTGGCGGTAAGTGCTCTCCCCCCCCCCCCCCCCCTGAAATGGCCGCTCAGCAAGGGTTAACTTACCATACGGCCGTTTCTTTTTTTTCTTTTGGCCTTTTTACCCACTGTGGTAAAAAGGGCCCTGGTGTGCAGCAAAAATGGCTGCTGCTGCTAGTGCAAGGCCCCTTGCACTGCAGCTTAGTAAAAGGGCCCCTCATTCCGTATAAAACTAATTAGAATTGTTTTTCAGTTGTACATATGCTTTCCCATCCTTTCCTCATTACAGTGACATGAAATTTTTCTAAGCTGGTTTTTTTTGGAACCATGTTGGGAACGTTTGTTTTTTTGTTGGTTTTTCTTCTTTTTTTTTTTTTTTTTTTACAGTGCAATACTTTGTATTATTTTCTGAATTAAACCAAAGGTTTTTTTTTTTTCATATTTCTAGCTATCAACTGTAGCAGTACTCTTAAGAACGCTGAAAACATTTTGTAATTGATATTAAGATAAACCAGATTGCAAATCCTGTTTTGTTCTTGAACCATTTACAGATCTTTAGTTCAGCATATAGTGTGAAATTAAATTGCATTATATTAACTCTTTCAAGTGTATTTTCTTAATTATAGTTCTGATTGAATAAACCTTGTTATGACATTTCTGACTTTTTATGAATGCACTACTGTTGAGTACTTTTCCTGTCTTGGCAGACCTTGTTTTCTATATTTAACTATTTGATCTTATATACATAATAGATGTTTTTTTTATGCATAAACTGTATACCAGTGCATTTCAACTTTATTTCATGTATAAATATAGTATATATAATAATTAATTTGTGTTCTTGTATTTTACTACAATTTAAGCATGTTCTGTGGAACTCTACATTCTATCAGCACACCTCTGTATCTCTGGCATTTATTTGTTTATTTGGATTTAATTATGCCCAGCTGCTTAAGCCATTGCTCCAAAAAAGTAGGAAGGCATAACTGTACCTTCAAAGATCTAAACATTTTTATGTGTATCGTCGCCTATGTTTACTAAGTGGCGCTATGGGCACATCAGCATTTTTAACACACATAAATGGTTTATGCATGTTAAACGCTAACGCACCCATGGAAATGTATAGGTGTGTTAGCGTTTAACGTACCTTAAATTTACAGGCACGTTAAAAACGCTAACGCACCTTAGTAAACATACCCCTTTGTGCTTTATGAATGTACCAGGCTGAAGGAGAAACTGAATTTTATTTAGACTTATTCATTTTGAAGTTCATAGAGCTATCTTTGTTTTTTTCTTCACCATGACAAGAAACCTTCATGTATATATGACCATCTCTGAGAAAAGGTGACGTGGACGGGCATAATCGAAAGGGACGCCCAGGTTTTGCTGAGGACGTCCTCACAAAACATCCCGGTGGAGGGGCGGGGAAACCCATATTATCAAAACAAGACGGACGTCCATCTTTCGTTTCAATAATACTGTCGGGGACGCCCAAATCTTGAATTTAGGTTTGTCCTTAGAGATGGTCGTCCCTAGACTTGGTCATTTCTGATTTTCGGCGATAATGGAAACTGAGGACGCCCATCTCAGAAACGACCAAATCCAAGCCCTTTCGTCGTGGGAGGAGCCAGCATTCGTAGTGCACTGGTCCCCCTGACATGTCAGGACACCAACCGGGCACCCTAGGGGGCACTGCAGTGGACTTCAGAAAAAGCTCCCAGGTACATAGCTCCCTTACCTTGTGTGCTGAGCCCCCCAAATCCCCCTACCCACAACTGTACACCACTACCATAGCCCTTACGGGTGAAGGGCACCTAGATGTGGGTACAGTGGGTTTCTGGTGGGGTTTGGAGGGCTCACATTTACCACCACAAGTGTAACAGGTGGGGGGGGGGGGCTGGGTCCGCCTGCCTGAAGTGCACTGCACCCACTAAAACTGCTCCAGGGACCTGCATACTGCTGTGATGGACCTGAGGCTGACAAAAAAATATTTTAAAGATGTTTTTTTAGGGTGGGAGGGGGTTAGTGACCACTGGGGGGGGGGGGAGTAAGGGGAGGTCATCCCCGATTCTCTCCGGTGGTCATCTGGTCAGTTCGGCAACCTTTTTGTGTCTTGTTTGTGAAAAAAAAAAAAAAACAGGACCAGGTAAAGTCATCAAAGTGCTCGTCATGGACGCACTTTTTTTTTCCATTATGGGTCGAGGATGTCCATGTGTTAGGCACACCCAAGTCCCTCCTTTGCTACGCCTCCGACACGCTTCTGTGAACTTTGGCCGTCCCCGTGACTGAAAGCAGTTGGGGATGCCCAGAATCGGCTTTCGATTATACCGATTTGGGCGACCCTGTGAGAAGGACGCCCATCTTCCGATTTGTGTCGAAAGATGGGCATCCTTCTCTTTCGAAAATGAGCCTGTAAGTATCAAATCCAAAATATTGAGAACGGCTGATTTTTTTTTTTGTGTGTGTGTGTATCATGGGCCCATAAGCAGCCTGAAGAAGTTGCGTGTTTGAACTTCTCTACATTTTTTGTTATTGTTTTCATGTAAAAAGATGGGGTTTGGACTGTTGTATTACAAATTGCTCTAATAGAATTCGTTAAATCCCTCATTTTTTGTTTCTGGTGACTTTATTTCCCCTTTTTCAGAGATGGTCACATATATTCTATATTGTTGAGTTTTTAATATTGCACTCTTTGGGCTTCTTTGACAAAGCCGCTGTTGCGATTCCTGTGTGGCAAATGAGAGGAAGCCCATAGGATTTGAATGGGCTTCTTCTCATTTACTGCACAAGAATCACTAGCATTTCTTTGTAAAAGAGGCCCGTTGTCTTCTGGGCAATAGAGTAATTGTCTTAAGGCAAATTTTCAGACATGTTTAACTGGTTAGGCTTGCAACCGGAAATTATCCCTAATCTAGCGGATCCTGATACAGAATTTTCCAGCTGGATTTAAGGCAGCTATTTGGTGTTACCAGAGTTTTGGGGTACCTAGTTAATGCTGAAGATACGTGCTAACCAGCTAAGTGATCCTTTTACTAAGCTGCAGCAAAAACTGGCCTTAGCGCACTCTTACACGGGTCTTCCCGCAAGCTAAGACCATTTTTACTGTAGCCATAAAATGGACAACTTTCTATTTTATGTATTAATGGCCTTGTGCTAATGTTGCGATTAACTCGCAGCCATTTATAAAATTACCGCATGAGCACTTACTGCCACCATTTTTGTATGTATGTGTCATGTTGTGCTTCAACTGTGAATTTAGAGAGCAATTCTATAAAAAGGCGCTCATGCGGTAATCCTGTGCTAAGCAGTTAATACATATTAACTGTTTAGTGCAGAAATACTTGTTTGTTTCCTGACAAACACCCTCCCAAATAATTACAAATATTTGTAGTGCCACATACTAGATGGTTTTGCGCTCTGTACATTTATCGTTTTAGTCTGTTTTTGGAGAAAAAAAAGTCCAAGTGCAAACACACAATCAAGTCAGTGGGATATATAGGAGGAGCCCGTAATCTTAGTAGAGTGGCCACACAGACATCCCAGGAAAGCAATGGGGTACTGCTGTGGACTTCATATAAAAGCTCCCAGTACACATCCAGGGCCGGAGTAACAATATATTGGGCCCTAGGTAAACATATTTGTGCTCCCCCTAGGATTACCATATAGCTCCATTAAAAAGAGACAAATTGAGCCAGTCTGGATCCCTTCACCCCCCACTATTTCACCTTTCCAGAAGTAGCAGGGAGAAGTACAGAGCCTAGCTGCGGATATGATAGCAGTAATAGTTTGTGAATGAGCAAGGGGACTATGCAAGCACATGCTTTGAATGGAGAGGCTTCAGAGGGAAAGATGACCTGCCAAATTACCCAGATCTAGAATGGAAATTCTGAGCCAGTTCTGGATTTCTGCAATACTATCCTGGTACATTATAGGATTCGAAGAGCTGATTTCAATTGGTGGTATCAGAGACTATAAATAGATCACTGACTAGGGATATAAGTTCAAAAACAGGACTGGCCATTCCAAGGGTGGACTGCCCGAACGAGTGAGATTTAAGCATTGTATCCAAGATATAAATGTACAAAGTGGAAAAAAGTTCACAAATAGAAAACCAAAATTAAATATTTTAGCATTTTTTGGTGCTTCTGAAAGAATACAGGCAGAGTGGAGGCAGCATTAGACAGTGTTCAAAAGAATTTGCCTAAGTAATTTGATATTCAACAGGATAAATGCCCTGGGCTGAACATTTATCTTCACTAAACTCTGTCCAAACCCAGATTTTCAAAGGGAATCTTTGTTTATATGAAACTGTCCCCAACAGAGACATCCATCAATACATGCATTTTCAAGTTCTCTTTTAGAGGTGTAGGACATTCTTCAGTCCTACACCTTTTCATCAATCTCCCCCCTCCTCCCCAGAACAGTCACCGGTTTTCCCTAATTACTCCAAAAATCCTGTGCAGAGGTCAGCTTCCCCCACAGGCCTTGCAGCTCAGCCCCTCCTTCCTGTGACTAGAAGCTTTCCCATTGGCAAATAGAGAGCTATAGTGGACTAAACTCTGAAAAATATCCACATACAGCCATCTTTCTGGTTTTGAGACAGGTAGTTTACGAATTTTTAGAATCCTGAAAAAATCCAGATAGTTGGCAGTCCCCCGCCTCTTGAATCCTGCGCACATCTGACAGCCTCCCAAAACGTTTGGGCCCTAGGCATGTGCCTACTTTGCCTATGCCTTAAATGGGCTTAATACGCATCTCACCATTACCCCTTTGTCTGTTGGGCCCTCTAAATCACACCGCCCCCAACTATACACCATTACAATAGCCCCTTATGGGTGAAGGTCACCTGTATGTAGCTGGACCTTGGTGGGAGGGGGCCCCAGAGCTTGAGGTGGGGGGCACAATTTAGCCCACCTCCCCCAACCACTGACCCCCCCTGCTTGCCCCTCCCCCTTTGCTGCTGCCGCCGCCGTCAGGTACTTTTGCTGGCAGGGGTCCCCAACCCCTGCCAGCTGAAGTCTTCAGCGCCGGTCTCCGGCGCCTTCGCTGATCTGTTTCTGTGAGTCCTGACTCCTCACGTCCTGCATGCACGTCCTGCACGTTACATGCACGCAGGATGTCAGGCGTCAGTACTCACAGAACAGATCAGTGAAGGCGCCGGAGACCACCAGCAAAGGTACCTGGTGGCGGGGGGGGAGGATCGAAAGTGGCAGGGGACTGTAGGTGGCGGGGGGGGGGGGGGTCCAAAAGTAGAGGGGGCCAGGGCTAAATCTGTGGGGGTCATGCCCCCTGTGGCCCCACCTAGCTACACCCCTGGTATGTGGGGTACAGTAGGTTTTTGGTCAGTTTGGGAAGGCTCACCACTTTCCATCACAAGTGTGACAGGCAGAGTGAGATATGGGCCAAGGTCCCCTTCTGTACAGTGCCCTGCACTGACCACTACACTACTCCAGGGACCTGCTTGCTACTCTAATAGAACTGGCTATAACATCTGAAACTGTCATAGAAACTGGTATTATTTTTATTCACATCTTTGAAGGGTGGGAAGGGGTCAGTGGGGGAGTAAGGAGGAGGCATCTCTACAGTGGTCATTTAGGGCACCTTTTTGTGCCTTACTCGTTCTAAAAACAGGTCTAAATCAAAACATTGAAGTTTTAGCCCTGTTTATTCTAATATGGCTATAAAACGTCCAAGTGTTAGGAATGCCCTAAGCCCACATTAATCCCCCCCCCCCCCCAACATGCCCCCTTGTTATTTGGATGCATTGCAGATGAATTGTGTAGATAAACGTCCTCAAAATAGGTTTTGAAAATACCGATTTGGATGTGTTGAGAAGAAATACGTCCAAATTCTGCTTTTTGACACTTTTTTGGAGGTTTTTCTCTTTCAAAAATGAGCCCCAAAGTAACATAGTAGATGACAGCAGAAAAAGACCTGTGTGGTCCATACAGTCTGCCCAACAAGATAAATTTATAGCATAAGGTATGATGTGATTTTTCATATGCATATTTGATCTTGATTTGTCCTTGCTGTTTTCAGGGTACAGACTGTAGAAGTCTGCCCGACATTGGGCGTTGTTCTCCAACTATTGAAGCTGTCATCGAAGCCCCATTCCATCCCATCCAAATCTGTCAGCCATGATCAGAGCATAACCATAGAAGTCTGCTTGACAGTGGCTTCGCTTCCCAATTACTGAAGTTGCCATCTAAGGACAGCTAAGTTTGGTTCCATTCTTTACGTGCAAGATTCCTTTGTATTTATCTCACACATTTTTCAATTTCCATTACCATTTTCATCTTGACACTGGAGGCTTACAGCTGCCATTTAACAGATAAACAGCTGTTTCCTTGTGACATTGTACATTGTTCGAGTTTGAACCATAGAGACTAACCTAAACCGCTTTTTATCAGTCCTGAACTGAAACAGCAACAAGACTGTCTGAAAGCTTCTTGGTTTTGGCTGAAACCTAAATTGAAAACTCAAGTTTGGTTATGTGAATGTGAACCAGTGAGGGCTGCTGTAGATTAAGAAAGACCATATTTTTTTTTTTATTTCCAAGCAAAAAAGCTTCCACACACATAGCTAATGAAAACTGAAACTAAAAAACCATGCTGCTGGGGAGATCACGTGACGCGATGAGCTGAACAGGCGTGTTCTGCTGCAGCTTGAGAGCCCTCGCTCCTAAATCTTATAAAACTACTGCAAAGTATAAATCCGGAGACCCGAAATCGGGCGAAGTATATCTGTATGGACAAATATCTTAAACAATCTCCCCCTGGAATGGCGCTGCGAATGGGGAAAAAAGAAAAAGACAAGATTAAAGCGCCCACTCTGGAAAGCAAGATGGCGGAGGACACGCTTTCAGTAGGCCAGACCTTTTCGGCATCGCAACTCGAACAGTTAACTATGGCGGTGGCAAAGGCTTGGCAGCCCAAATGGGACGCATTAGATCAAAAGCTGGACGTTTTTCACACAAAGTTGGAAGGCTTAGAGACCCAAACGGAAGACCTTGAGACCAGGGCATCTGCCCTGGAAGATGATCCCGTGGCTATGGTGTAGATCTACGTGATATTAAACAACAGCTTCAAGAACATGCAGACAAATTAGAAGATCTTGAGAACCGTTCCCGCAGAAACAACGTGCGGATCGTGGGTCTATCAGAAAACATACCAGATAAAAAATTTGGTGGAGTGGCTTAGCGGATGGCTATCTAAAGAGCTGCGTTATCGGACTCCTTTGGGCCCTTGATCATCCGAAAGAGCACATAGGGTGGGCCGCAGCAGGGAGCCCCAGGGAAAAGACCACGAGTGATCATAGCAAAGCTGTTAATTATCGGCACAAAATGGAAGTTACTGCAGGGATTTAAGATCCCGCAGGGGAGAGTTAAAACATGAAGGACGACAAATCCTGATGTTCCAGGACTATTCAATTGGAGTTCAGGAGCGGAGACGTAAATTTCATTCTCTGTGTTCCACATTAGCTCAAAAACAAATCCGCTTTGTTCTCCAATACCCAGCAACCCTGAAAGTCCAAGGACAATGGCGGTCATTCAACACGCCAGACGAAACAAAAGTTGGTCTCCGTGATCAGGACGCCTTGGAAGGAGACTAGAGTTCATGGTAACCTCACTGAACATAAGACTATAAATGTATACTTGTAGTGGTGAGCAGATAATGTTAAAAGTTACTGTTTTACTGGAGTTGAGGGCTCGTGGCACTTCAGGTGATCTCTTGCCAGCTCCGGGCTTGGACCTAGGAGCATGGCTATAGGGCTGGATGTGAGAGAGGGGATTAAGGGAGGTTGGGATACAGGGGTTAAAAACATTAAAGGAATAGCAGGACACCAGTGGGGTAGGAACATACTTAGGCTGGGTCGATGGGGGATTTGCTTGAATTAAGGGGACTACTAGTGGTATGTTCTGGGAGCGAGATCTTGGAACTGGGGGGCACTCATAGTAAACTGGGAATGAGGAGAATTTGGTCACTGAAAACAGAAGCTCTGAGAGATGTCCACTAGGATAATATCTTGGAATGTTGGGGGTATTGGCTCCGCAATTAAGAGATCTAAGATACTCTCAGCATTAAAGAGGCATAAAGCTGATATTGCTTGCCTACAAGAAACACGCCTTACTGACCTAGAACATTCTAAACTGCAAAAATATTGGGTTGGTGAGGTGTTTGCGACATCATCCCAGAGCCGCAAAGGAGGGGTGGCAGTGTTGTTCAGGAAAGGATTTCCATATAAAGCAACTGTGCTAGATAAAGGAGCCAAAGGAGATTACATATTGTTAAATATATGGCTGCCAGGCAGGGAATTGCTACTTTGGTTCTTTATGGACCTAATAACCATGATGCATCTTTCCTCACAAACCTAGCAGGGAAATGCTTGCAAAATAGAAATGGAAATTTGATTGTAGTGGGAGATTTTAATGCGGTGATTAACCCCCGGCAGGATTGCTCAAATATAAAAGAGTCACAATATAGGGGAACACGGGCTAGAGAGTTTCAGTCATTCAACAAGACCCTTGACCTGGTAGACCCTTGGAGAATACATCACCCAGGAGAGAAAGATTACACGCACAGGTCGAGAGCCCATGGTACATTTGCTCGGATAGACTATATTTTGCTGACTCGCTCCTTGTTTCACCTTGTAGAAAAAACATCTATAGGCCCAGAGGAAGTGGCGGACCATGCGTTGGTGTGGATGGATCTTAACATTAACACGGAGGCTAGGGGGAGCAGGGGGTGGAGATTCCCAGCACACCTATACCAAGATCCGCACCTGCGGGTACACGTGCGAAAAAGCTGGGAACAATATATGACGCACAATAACTGGCATGCTACTTACCAGCCTGAACTGTTTTGGACCGCTTCTAAAGCAGTTATAAGGGGGGCTATTATAGCTTATTGTAGCGTTAAAAATAAAAAGAGAACAGCAGCCATCCTGAGATTAGAACGCCAATTGCAAAAAGCAAAAGAATTCATCTTCACCACCCGACGGCAGTAACTCTAGAAAACCTAAAAGTTGCTCAGGTGGCGTTGAACAGTATCCTACACGAAAAGAAATGAAGTCAGCTCTCTTTTATAAATATAAATTACAGAGGCATGGTAACCGGGCAGGTAGAATGTTGGGGCGCCTAATTAAACTTCGGGAGCCCCAAGGACGGTTACCACACTTACAGATGCTAAAGGAAATTACTAACTGATAGGCAAAAGATTGGGCAGGCATTCACAAAATATTTTTCAACATTATATGAAAAGAACCCATCTCCCCCTGAATCGGAAATACGAGAGTATCTATCCCAGGTGGGGCTACCAAGGGTAACAGAAGCACAGCTAGAGAATTTGAACAAACTCTTAACAATGACGGAGCTACAGCACGTGATTAAAACGTTGAAGTTGTGGTCTGCTCCTGGACCAGATGAATTTTCTGGGGAATACTATAAATTGTTGACAGGGGAGGCCCTGGCTTCTTTGCTGGAATATTATCGGGAGGTGGTGGGAAAAGAGGGAATTCCCGAGATATGCCAATTCAGCGCTTATAACCTTAATACCAAAGCCCGGAAAACCTTTAGATAAGGTAGAATCTTACCGGCCGATATCACTACTAAATGTTGATACGAAGATCTTGGCAAAGATAATGGCTGAGCGGTTGGCGGAATGCCTCCCATCACTAATAGGTTCAGAGCAGGTTGGGTTTGTGAAAGGCCGCCAATCGGGCCACAATATTAGAAAGATCTTGATGGCCATGGCTGCTAGCCAACAGGCTGGGGCACCCACCCTAATACTGAGTTTGGATGCTAAAAGGCTTTTGATCAGGTTGGGTAGGTGTTTATGTTTCAGACTTTGGCGGCCATGGGCATAGAGGGGTGGTTTAGTCGGGCGGCTCAAACACTATATGATCAACCCAGGGCAGCTGGGCTAATAAATGGTGCCA
Organism: Microcaecilia unicolor; assembly: GCF_901765095.1. Taxonomy (NCBI): domain Eukaryota; kingdom Metazoa; phylum Chordata; class Amphibia; order Gymnophiona; family Siphonopidae; genus Microcaecilia; species Microcaecilia unicolor. Next base: position 368,643,134 of record NC_044032.1, read on the forward strand.
GAGAACCGGAGTTTCAGATACATCGCGGTACAAGGCAGGGATGCCCCTTGTCTCCCCTATTATTTTTGTTGTCTCTGGAACCCTTGTTGCGAAAGGTCTCCTCAGCTCCAGATCTCCAGGAGGTTAGTTTGGCAGGACAGGATGTTAGAATTTTAGCTTATGCAGATGATTTATTAGTAATTTTGAGAGAGCCTTCTAAAACCCTAAAGAATCTGCTAAAGATAATTGTGCGGTACAGGAAGTACTCTGGTTTTAGATTAAATTTACACAAATCCATGGCTCTTCCGGTGACCCCGGAGGTGCGGACAACATGGTCAGGAAACTTTCCTTTCCAATGGACACAAACTTTTTTAAAATACTTGGGAGTAAATATTACTATGGACTTGTCAAAGCTCTATGAACATAATGTGCAGCGGTTGCTGCAAGACAGTAACAAACAACTGGAGTCCTGGGGGCCCCTTCCACTTTCTCTTCTGGGAAGAATTGCCCTGTACAATATGGTCATAGCCCCCAGGTGGTTATACACCTTTCAATCTCTCCCATTGTATTTTAAAAAGGAAGGATGAGCGGAAGCTGATTAAAATGGTGCAAGCTTTCTTGTGGAAGAAAAAAAGGCCTCGTCTTCCTTATTCTACATTATGTGTCCCAGTGGAGTATGGCGGCTTGGGTTTGTTAAATATAAAATACATGACTGTGGCTAGTGGAATGCGCCATATTAATGATTGGTTCCGGGGAACTCAGGATTACACTGATACATCAATAGAATTGTGCTTGTACCCGGAAATACATTTTAGCAGCTACCTACACGCAGCCGGGCCCCCTATACCATACATATTAAAAGAACAGGAATAATGGGCTCGGCAAAAGCTGTATGGAAATGGATTTGTAAACTGCATAACTTTTCTGCAAAAACTACTCCGTTCCTATCAATCTGTGGGAATCCAGCTTCCCCCCCCCCCCCCCCCCCCCCCCCCCGGGACCTTATACCCAGCATTTCAACGTTGGAAGCGAAAAGGAGTGGTGTACTTATTACAAGCTGTCACTCTCGAGGGACGGATAAAGCCTTTCCGGGAGCTCCAAGTGGAGTATGGACTGTCCCCCTCAGATGAATTCCATTACTGTCAGCTCAGGCATTATATACAATCCTTATCTTGGGAAGATTTGGCTGAGGACGTCCAAGAAGAATGGCCTTGGCGTATTCTTTAACGGCACAACAACGGGTGCCACTTAAATTTCATCACAGACACATCAGAGATACTGCTCAGGAGTTGGACTATGTTAAATTACTGTCCCAATGGAAGCAAGACATATCGATAGATCTTACACTGCCTCAGTTTACAGCACACGTACTAACTTTGAGGAAATATTCAGTTATGATTTCACATTGGGAGATGCAGTACAAAGTGGCGCTTCGGCTATATATCTCACCGAGAAGAGCCTTTCACATAGGACTTTCGTCATGGGGAGAATGCCCCAAGTGTGGAGAACCTGGGGCCACCCTGGGACACATGCTTTGGAAATGTAGAGGAATAGTACGATACTGGAAACAGATAATACAATACGTCTCTGACATTGGCAGACCAGGTGTAAATATAATTCGGGATTGTTGTTAGGCCATCCAATATTTGTCCACCCCATACCATCTGGATTTACAGCATTTGTACAAAAAACAATCATAGTCACTGAGCAAGTGATTTTATCGGAGTGGATATCACATCACTATCCATCTTACGCTCAGTGGCGGATTCGTATGATAACGCTCATGCGAACTGAACGAATGGGAGTGATAGACTTTAAATCCAAAACTGGACGGACCTTCCAGAATACCTGGAGCCCACTCTTAAATACCCTGACCTCGGCTGCCAGGAGCAGATTGTTGAATTTTTAGTGGTGTCTTGTTCTATGTATGATAACAGAGGGTGGGGGGTGGGGAGGGGAAGGTTGTGGGGGAAGGGGGGAATTATGGAGGAGGGAAGGGAGGGAGGGGGTGTTAGTAAGGGAGAAATTATGTTAAAATTTGTTGACTCAAGTTGATGACCTCTGTACATGAAGAGAACGGCAATTTGATATGATGTTATGTTACAATTTTCTATATTGGTACGTGTACAGGTTATTGATCTTTAATAAAAATGATTCATAAAAAAAAAAAAAACATGCTGCTTTTATAGTGGCTGACTTTGATGTCATAACTCCAAAGAGAGGCCAGTTCCTAAGGAGCTTATCCCAGATCTACAGACTTAAATTCTTGCTAAAATTTTGTATCAAAAGCATGTATTTGAAGCACTTTGTTTACCATATATTGTGCAAGATCATAACAGCATTACTTACAATCAAAAGAATATAAAGAGTAGCCCCCCCCCCCCCCCCCACACACACACACAGTTTTCTAATGGTGTAGTCAGGGCAGGAGTGATGCCCCAGTTGTGGCAGCCATTTTGAGAGCAGAGTTGGAATGGGCAAGAGAAACTACACCCCTATATCACCAATGGCAATCGGAGAGGAGGACTAGGTGGAGAGGCATCTCCTGTTGGGATGGGAGAGGGAGACAAATGTGACAATGCCACAAATTTTCTGCTTCCACTGAAAATACAGGTTCCTTTTTGGCTGAAAACAGAAAACATGGCTGAACATTAAAGTAACCTTCAGCTGAAACAAACTGGGCAGAAAAGGATTTGGGGCCATTTTCTGCACTGTAACCAAAACAAATTTGGTCAGTCTCTACCATGGAGAGCTTGAGCTTGTGTGCTATTACCATGAGACTGTAAGAACAGTTCAAGAGTCTGGGCCCCATGTGACTCTGAAGAAAATAACTGCCATTCTGGGGACAACATGGGCAGCAAACCTATGAAAAGGTAAGAGGAGATTAACAAACCAAGGAGGGGATCCTGGCTTGGAGGAGAGAGGAGGCTGGTTGGTTGGAGAAGTAAGTGGAGGTTGAGAATGACTGTGATGGTGTTGAGAGGAAAGTGTGTATTCTATGAAGAAAGAATGTATTGGGGGAAGAGTTAGTTGGAGGAGCAGAGATGAAGAAAGAGAGAAGATGAGGGAGCAGACTTAATTTAATTACACTAGTTGCTGTGGCTGGGCACAACATGAGATGAGTACTCCATCCCTTCTGGCAATAGGCCAAAGTGGTTATTATTCTATCATCAAGAAACAGTTTAATAGATCCTCTTAATCATGCAAGTGATATTTGATATACAAGCAGAAGTTTCTGCTCCTTTTTAATACTAAGTACATAAGTATTGCAATACTGGGAAAGACCAAAGGTCCATCAACCCAGCATCCTGTTTCCAACAGTGGTCAATCCAGGTCACAAATACCTGGCAAGATCCCAAAAAAGTACAAACATTTTATACTGCTTATCCCAGAAATAGTGGATTTTCTCCAAGTCCATTTAATAATGGTCTATGGACTTTTTCCTTTAGGAAGCCATCTAAACCTTTTTTAAACTCTGCTAAGCTAACCGACTTTACCACATTCTATGGCAACGAATTTCAGAGTTTAATTACACGTTGAGTGAAGAAGAACATTTTCTCCATTTGTTTTAAATTTACTACATTGTAGCTTCATCGCATGCCCCCTAGTCCTAGTGTTTTTGGAAAGCATAAACAGATGCTTCACAGCTACCCATTCAATTCCACTCATTATTTTATAGACCTCTATCATATCTCCCCTCAGCCGCCTTTTCTCCAAGCTGAAAAGCCCTAGCCGCTTTAGCCTTTCCTCATAGGGAAGTCGTCCCATCCCCTTATCATTTTCATTGCCCTTCTCTGCACTTTTCTAATTCCACTGTATCTTTTTTGAGATGCAGCGACCAGAATTGAACACAATATTCGAGGTGCGGTCGCATCCATGGAGCGATACAAAGGCATTTAACATCCTCTTTTTTTGTTTTCTATTCCTTTCCTAATAATACCTAACATTCTATTTGCTTTCTTAGCCGCAGCAGCCACTGAGCAGAAGGTTTCAACGTATCATCAACGACGACACCTAGATCCGTTTCTTGGTCCGTGACTCCTAACGCGGACCTTGCATGGGTTCCTCTTTCCTACAGCATCACTTGGCACTATGCTCACATTAAACGTCATTTGCCATTTAGACGCCCAGTCTCCCAGTCTCGTAAGGTCCTCTTGTAAATTTTTCACCATCTCCCTCGATTTAACAACTTTGAATAACTTGTGTCTTCAGCAAATTTAATTACCTCACTAGTTAACTCCCATCTCTAGGTCATTTATAAATATGTTAAAAAGCAGCGGTCCCAGCACAAAGCCCTGGGGATTCCCTCTAACTACCCTTCTCCATAGAGAATAATGACCATTTAACCCTATGCTCTGTTTTCTATCTTTTAACCAGTTTTTTATCCACAATAGAACACTACCCCTATTCCATGACTCTCCAATTTTCCCTGGAGTCTTCATGAGGTACTTTGTCAAATGCCTTCTGAAAATCCAGGTACACAATATCAACCCGGCTCCCTTTATCCACATGTTTGTTCACCCCTTCAAAGAAATGTAGTAGATTGGTGAGGCAAGATTTCCCTTCACTAAATCCATGGTTGACATTTTGGTCTCATTAATCCAGTTCCTGTACCAGCTGCTCCATAAGCTGTCCTTGATTTCATCAAGGAATTTTACCTCCCTAGCGTGTCCCGATGTTACATTTACCCAGTCAATATCGGGCGGTAATTGAAATCACCCCATTATTATTGTGTTGCCCAGTTTGTTTGCGTCCCTAATTTCCTTTAACTTTTCTGCATCCGTCGTTCATCCTGGCCAGGCGGATGGTAGTGCACTCCTATCACTATCCTTTCCCCCTTTACACATGGAATTTCAATCCACAGTGATTCCAAGAAGTGTTTGTTTCCTGCAGAATTTCAATCTATTTGATTCAAGGCTCTCGTTAATATACAATGCTACCCCTCCAATAATTGGATCCACCCTATCACTACGATATAATTTGTACCCCGGTAGGACAGTGTCCCACTGGTTATCCTCCTTCCACCAGGTCTCAGAGATGCCTATCTAATTTTTTCATTTAGTGCAATATATTCTAACTCTCCCATCTTATTTCTTAGACTCTGGCATTCGCATATAGACATTTCAAACTATGTTTGTTGTTCCTATTTACATCATGCTTAGTACTGACAGTATTAATTTGCAAAAAGGTTCTAGGGGATATCCGGGAAATTATAGACCTGTGAGTCTTACATCTGTGCCAGGCAAAATGGTAGAAGGACTATTAAAGAACAAAATTACAGAGCATATTCAAAAGCATGGATTAATGAGAGACCAAGTCAACATGGATTTCCTCACCAATCTATTACATTTCTTTGAAGGGGTGAACAAATATGTGGATAAAGGTGAGCTGGTTGATATTGTGTATCTGGATTTTCAGAAGGCGTTGACAAAGTACTTCATGAAAGACTCCAGAGGAAATTGGAGAGGTCATGGGATAGGAGATAAGTGTCCTATTGTGGATTAAAAACTAGTTAAAAGAAAACAGAGAGTAGGGTTAAATGGTCAGTATTCTCAATGGAGAAGGGTAGTTAGAGGGGATCCCCCAGGGCTTTGTGCTGGACCGCTGCTTTTTAACATATTTATAAATGACCTAGAGATGAGGGTAACTAATGAGGTAATTAAATTTCCTAACCACAAGTTATTCAAAGTAGTTAAATCGCGGGAGGATTGTGAAAAATTACAAGTGGACCTTACGAGACTGGGAGACTGGGCGTCTAAATGGCAGATGATGTTTAATGTGAGCAAGTGCAAAGTGATGCATGTGGGAAAGAGGAACCCGAATTATAGCTACATTATGCAAGGTTCCCCAAGGAAAGGGATCTAGGTGTCATTGTTGATCATACGTTGCAACCCTCTGCTCAGTGTGCTGCTGCGGCTAAGAAAGCAAATAGAATGTTAGGTATTATTAGGAAAGGAATCGAAAACAAAAATTAAGATGTTATAATGCCATTGTATCGCTCCATGGTGGTGACTGCACCTCGAATATTGTGTTCAATTCTGGTCACTGCATCTCAAAAAGATATAGTGGAATTAGAAAAGATGCAGAGAAGGGCGAATGAAAATAATAAAGGGGATGGGATGACTTCCCTATGAGGAAAGGCTAAAGCAGCTGGGGCTCCTTAGCTTGGAGAAAAAACGGCTGAGGGGAGATATGATAGAGGTCTATAAAATAATGAGTGGAGTGGAGTAGATGTGAAGTGTCTGTTTATGCTTTCCAAAAATACTAGGACTAGGGGGCATGCGATGAAGCTACAAGTAGTAAATTTAACATGAATCGGAGAAAATATTTCTTCACTCAACAATAATTCAACTCTGGAATTCATTGCCAGAAAATGTGCTAAAGGCGGTTAGCCTTAGCAGAGTTTAAAAAAGATTTGGATGGCTTCTAGAGGAAACGTCCATAGACCATTATTAAATTGGGACTTGGGGGAAAATATTTCTGGGCTAAGCAGCATAAAATGTTTTGTACTTTTTTGGGGGATCTTGCCAGGTAGTTGTGACCTGGTTTGGCCACTGTTGGAAACAGGATGCTGGGCTTGATGGACCTTTGGTCTGACCCAGTATGGCAATACTTATGTACTTATGTAAATTCCTGTTAATTTTAATGAATCCCAAAATATAAATTCCTTACTCGGAAAGGTAATTAAACATTTACAAGAATATTTTAGTGAAAATGTAGCTCCTAGAGTAAGACTCTAGTTTCAGAGCCAAAAAAAAACATTCCATCTGAGTGTGTACCTCTAGCTACATCAAAAAATTTACCATCTTAGTCCACAATACATCATCTCTTATTTCAGAAAATACTGTTTTAAAACCATGGCTTATCTCTTTCAATTGCCCAAAAGTTTTCAAGTGATGGATTTTGTATCTATGACATCTTGATATCTTCAAGGAAAAGCAGTTAAAGCAATCTTTGATAAGACTAATTGCATAGTACAATAATACAGGTCAGCAGATAAAGACCTGCACGGGTCCATCCATTCTGCCCAACAAGGTGGCCAGAATGGAATCTGGCACTCTGCACGGTTCCACTTTTTCATGATTAAACACTTGTATAATTAATTTCTGTCTCTCCCTGCCAATTTTGGGGCACAGATGGTAGACGTCTGCTGGTACGGTCCTACTTCCGAGCTACCGGTTGCCATTGAAACCCACTCTGTCTTGATCCTGATCTGTTTTTGCCATTTATGGGGCCCAGACTGTAGACATCTGCCTGGCATTGGTCTTATTCCCAATCTCTGAAGCTGCCATCAAAGCTTACTCCAGTTTTGCTTTAATTGGATTCTATCCTTTTTCTATTAAGTGTCCCTCTGTGTTTATCCCATGCATTCTTGAATTCCCCCCGTTTTGTATCTTCCCAAACTCCGTGGGAGTGCATTCTAGGCATCCATCTCCCTTTCTGAGAAAAAGTTTTTTCTGACATTGCTCCTAAGTCGCTCACTCCTTGTTGATCTGCACGGAGCCTTTTCTTATCTGGCAAATAATAATTAGCAGTAGGTAATGTTTCTGCAGTAGGTAAACCTAAAACCTCCTTACAATATTTCCTCAGGAGAATCTCAGATTACAATAAATAAACACAAGGAAAATTCAGGACATGCAGATTTCTACCTCTGCTTGCATTTTCCATCATTTCCTATTTTAAATTTCCAACAAATTGTTATAGTTTATTGAGGTTTGCTATACCACCATGGCTAACTTGCAGATCTAGGCAGTGTGCATTAATCAATACAAAATGCAAGAGATAATAGAAACTACAATAATTGACAGGAAAGTATACCAGTGACAGCCAATAGAGTTCTTGCAAGTCTCCCAAAGTTTTAGGTGGTTGATGACCCTCTGAAAAATTGTAAAACTAGAGATAATTTAGAAAAAGATATAAGATGAAGGAGAAAGTTTACTCACGTCAAACACTATGGGTGATGAGGTGCCCACTTGGGATACCTCTGTCATTGAAGTACAAAGAGAAGAGAGAGGTGGAATACGTTTTAGAGCGCTCAAAGAGGAACCAATTGGAGAAAGTACCTGTATATTAGATGACCCAGGAATGTTGGTCTCTAATACATGTTTATCCATTGGTTCTACTACACTGGGAGTAGAGTCTTTGCTTTTTGTTTCCCCATAAGAGCAACAAAATACACTGCAAGGTTACCCCTTTAAGCATGCCCTGCAGCTGCGCACCACAGTGGTGTCGGCTTCTTGAGGAGTTGCACAAGTCCCCCAATGGTGCCAGGCGTCCACCTCAGTGCTTTATGATAATGGCACTGGCACTCTTTGAAGGCAGCTCTCTACTCCTTACACAAGATGGAATCAGTTGAAGGGCCACTTCTCCACAACACTTATGCCAGATGGTATTGTTGCTTTCCAGTCTATTAAAAATGGTGCCAGCCACTTGAAGAGTTGCACAACTACCCAGTGATGTGAGGCAGGTGTCCAGTGCTTGATGGTAATAGCATTGGCACTCCCTGAAGGCAGCACTCTACTCCCTCCACAAGATGGAATCAGCAGAACAGCCACTTCTTACACTGATATCACATATTGCCACCTCCCTACAATATTTATTTTCAATTTGGAGTGGGAAATAAACAATGGTGGATTTAGGAAGATGCCTCCCCCAATCCCTCCTATAAAGGGGTAGCTGAAATGAGCACTTTTTGAAAACATATATGCCAGGATCAGCAGTAAATCTTGACATGGAAATAGCTCATACACATGCATTTCCTTTATGAGATGGGAAATGCACATGCAGATTTCTGACCTGCTAGGCCACATTTCTTGCAACATCTACATACTCATTTAGTGGTGACCACTAAGGAGGTAATTTTATAAGGAGCTGCCTAAATTTAGATGCCAAGTACCTACGTAAACACCAGTATTCTGGTAATTTACACATGTATGTGAACACATGCATAAAAATCTGGCTACATGCTATTCTGTAAGTAGGAATACAATAGCAACAAATCCACTGGGGTGGAAAAGGAACAATGGTGTCCCACGAGTAATCTCAGGAGCAAAAGAGGAGTGGGAACGGAACCAGGCTCTTCAATGAACAGACCGTAGATGTTCAATAAATTGTATTTCGAATCTTGAACGTCTCTGGTCTGTTCATTGAAGAGCCTGGTTCCATTCCCCCCACCTCTTTTGCTCCAGTAGGAATACAATCACATACACCAGGATCTCACTGAATCTACAAAGTTTAGTGTTTCAAGACCTCAGTGGTGAAACTCAATAGCATATATTCTTCAGCTATTAAGATTTAAACACCCAACTCGTCATCGGTCTCCACATAGCCAATTGACAAATTCAACAATTCTTTATATTTATTTTTATTTATTTTGTGAACATTTATATCCCCACATAATCCCACTAAGGCAGGCTCTATGTGGCTTACAACATTTGATGAAAAGAACTGCATAATAACTCTAGTACAACAGTCCAAAACATAACTCTTTAAATAATACAAACGACTCATCTGAAATTCTTAAATAAGTTGGTCAGGGACCTCTTCCGACATGACTCATGTTTCGCCCTCAGGCTGTCTTAAAGATTGTCCCCTATAAAAGACACAAATCTATTAAAACTATAATTCCAAATACCTCCTCCTTTCTTCTTCAAGAAAAAATTCTTAGTCCTACCTTATATCAGAACAAGTCCATTTCATCGACACATAGATTTTCAACATCAAAGATGGTGGTGGTTTGATGTACTCCCTTCTGTTTATCTCATCCACATGACCATCCTCCAATCTTAGCACAGAGCTCGCAGTCAGATCACATCAATGACATCCATTCTATCTCTAAGTTCAACCCAAAGGGTTGCACTAAATTCAATTGAAAAGTCAAATTCTGTTCTTTAAAATTAAGGATACAATTAACATTTCCACCCTGCCACCCCACTGAAACCTGATCTATAATTCTCCACTGAATATCTTGGACCGAATGTCCCTTGGTTAACCAATGTTGGACTAATGGCGCTTGTACAGTAGCTGTTGTAATACGTGATTTGTGTTCTGTCAATCTTAGTTTAATAGGCTGACAAACCATTGTACATGGGCATCTTGAATTCAGATACTGTTTTCATTTTCACTCGGAGGCCGTTCCACAAATTCACCGCCCTTTCCATGAAGAAGTGCGACTGCACCTTGAATATTATGTTCAATTCTGGTCACCGCATCTCAAAAAAGATATAGTGGAATTAGAAAAGGTGCAGAGAAGGGCGACAAAAATGATAAAGGGGATGGGACGACTTGCCTATGAGGAAAGGCTAAAGTGGCTATGCATGTCTCTTCAGCTGGAGAAAAGACAGCTGAGGGGAATATGATAGGGTCTATAAAATAATGACCCATGTTGGGTCTCATGCTGTGAGGTGCTTTGCTAATAAATATTGTTATATTCGTGATTTGTGGTCCAGAAATCTTTTGGTCCACCTCCTATCTTTTGTGCTTGCTGGACTGTACATAGAGGTTCTTTTTTTGTTTCTGTTCACTTTGTTGGATTTGGAAAAGGGAAAAGAAACAGGTGTACAGGTTTTCAGCTAAAAGAACAAGGAACAATCTTCTGACCTTGCATTTGGATCTTATTCCAAGAACAGCTTTATTCAGAAATGACAATGGCATGTTTAGGATAGTTTTGTTCCAGCATGACTTGCTCACTGCAGTGCTGCTAGGCAAAAAAAAAAAAAAAAAGTGTGATATAGATCCCTTCAGCTTTTCTTCTTATATCACTTTTCCCCCTGAGGTAGCAAGAGACTCTTCAGCCTTAAATTTTTTCTCTTGTCATCAGTGCGATTCCTTTATCTGCATTGCAAAAGGTGGGGGAGTGGCCTACTACTACTACTTAACATTTCTAAAGCACTACTAGGGTTATGCAGCGCTGTACACTCTGGGCAAGTCACTTAACCTTCCATTGCCCCAGGTACAAATAAGTACCTGTATATAATATGTAAGCCGCATTGAGCCTGCCTTGAGTGAGAAAGTGCAGGGCACAAATGTAATAAAAAAATACTATTCCAGACACCGTCCTCACAGGCAAGCAGCTGTATGATCTGTCCATGGTACTTAAGGTCATTTAGCTTTATCAAGTCAATTGTCCTACACTGGGAAACAATCTAAATTATTGTACAAGCTAGCAGCAGCAGAAGATATTTCAAGCAGATTACTGTAAGTCAAACCCCTACGAAAGCTAGGTTACAACTACTGAAAATTTAAATACACACATGCAAGTAAAATAGTAGAATAAAAGTACCCTTTTCTAACACAGGGCCCTTCTACTAAGCCGTGTAAGTGTCTACGCGCGCCAAAATAAAGTTAAAAATCATTTTTATTTTCGGACGCGCATATCGGACGTGCGCCAAGTGGCATCTGATGTACGTAGGTGATCGCCCGGTTACCACGTGAGACTTTACCGATAGGTCAATGGTTGGCAGTAAGGTCTCAGACCAAAATGGACATGTGCCACACGTCCATTTTTGTCAAAAATTTTAAAAGGCCTTTTTTTTACAGGCACTCTAAAAAATGGATCGGAGCATGCCCAAAACCCGTGTGTATACTACCGCATGACATTTTTCAGCGCACCTTAGTAAAAGGACCCCACAGACTCTCAGACATAGAAAACCGCACCTGGGGTCTGCATTAAGCTGTTCATCAAGTGGGAAAATGTGAGAGAGCCTGGTTACATCAAGGCCAGTTCTTGTGGAAAAAAGACTGTACACACTTAAAAGGGATCATGCAGGTAATCCTTTCAGTCCATTACATAAAATGATCAACAGAAACAGTGGTGTGTGATTGTAAAAGGTACTTGTTGATTGTCTGTTAAAATACAGCTCCTCAATAGATTGTCAGAACAGAGCCAAAATAATTACTATAGCACAGGGTGGATAACAAAATCGAGTTTAGGAGTGAAAATAGGAAATATTCCATTTGGTTTCATTTTTAAAAATTTCTTTTCAGCTGTAGGCTATGCAAATTAAAGGGCCAGCAAGCCTACACACTTCCATGCTCCCATGGCTTCCTTCCCCACAAGTCTCCTCATAAAAGCAATGGCACTCCACTTCACCCTCCCACAAAATTTCTATTTGCCCCACCCCCATCTTCACAGCAAGTAAATGCCCGCACAAAATGCCTCACCCACCCAAAAAGTCAAAGGTTGCCCCCCTTATCCTGAATCCCAGTCTTAACTTCCCTCCAATCCCACAACATGCAGGACAGATCCTCAGTCCCACCAATACAATTGTTCAGAATGATACCATGGTGGCAACATTCTGAATGAAGGTGCCAGGAAAGTAGGATCAACCATGTAGACCCAAGACTTTAGATTTAATTTAAAGGGAAGAGGCAGGACCTCACTTTGGACATTTTAATAGGAGAGAGGAGGGAGTGCAGGACAGGGCTACTGTCTTTATTGTGGGGCTTTTTGAGGAGGGCTTGATACCCTTTTTAACTGGCATAATAGTGAATTCCAATGCCATGGCTGACAATGAGACCAGCTATGGCAGTGATACTCTGTTTGTGTTCTTTCAATGAGAAATACACCAAGAGGCATAAATCTAAGTGCTTTGAAAATGTGATCCCAAGTGAAATAAATATATTGTAGGCATTTTACCGTTTACTAGGCCACATGGCAAGGCCAACACAGCCCATTCAAAATGAATGGGCTGTGTCAGCATTAGCACATGGCTTAGTAAATGGGGGGGGGGGGGGGGGGGTTAAATGACAGCAAATGCTTGCTCAAAACTGGATTAGACAAGCTCTAGTTCATTTGCTTGGACTTCATGATTTTTTTTGCTTTCTTTTCTCCATATTTTATATATGCTTGGACTATAACATTCACCATTCATCCTAGAATTATAGTGAAATGTTACGATGCACTACCCACACCCCTTCCAAAAAAAAAAAAAGCTGATATCCATGTCACAGCTCTGCTGACTGTGGGTTACTGCTGCAGCCACAGCTCAGACATTAGGAAGATAATTTCGTAACAGGGCACCCAGGTTATTAGGCCAAATAGGTATCTATCGGGCTCATTTTCAAAGCACTTAGCCTCCCAAAGTTCCATAGAAACCTATGGAACTTAGCCTCCCAAAGTGCTTTGAAAATATGCTCTTCGTGTCATTTATAAAATACTAGTAAAAAAGGCCCTTTCTGACACAAATGAAACGGGCGCTAGCAAGGTTTTCCTCGGAGTGTGTATGTTTGGGAGAGTGTTTGTGAGAGTGACTGTTTGAGAGTCAGAGTGAAAGTGTGAGTGTGTGAGAGAGAGAGTGAGTCTGGGTGTGAGTGTGTTTGTGAGAGAGTGTGTGTGTGAGAATGAGAGTGTGTGCAAGTGTGTATGTGAGACACAGTGTGAGAGAGTGTGTGTGTGTGTGGGCGAGAGAGAGAGTGTGTGTGAGACACAGATTCTCTGTGAGAGTGGTGTATGAGACCAAGCGAGTGTGTGAGTGACTGTGTGGCACATAGAGAGTGAATGTGATACAGTGTGAGACCAAGAGTGTGTGAGAGTGAGAGTCAGAAGACATTGTATATGAGAGAGAGAGTGTGAGCCCTGCCCTCCCAATCCATGCCCATCTGTCCCCTGCCCCCTCCATTCATCCTTTTCCAGCAATTCCCCTCTCTCCCTGAGCCCTGCCCTCCCAATCCATGCCCATCCATGCTCCTCTGTCAACTGTCCCCTCCATTCATCCTATCCAGCAATTCCCCTCTCTCCCTGAGCCCTGCCCTGCAATCCATATCCATCCATGCCCATCTGTCCCCTCCATTCATCCCTATCCAGCAATTCCCCTCTCCCTGAGCCCTGCCTCCTAATCCATGTCCATCCATGCTCCTCTGTCACCTGCCCCCTCCATTCATCCTATCCAGCAATTCCCCTCTCTCCCTGAGCCCTGTCCTGCAATCCATATCCATCCATGCCCATCTGTCCCCTCCATTCATCCCTATCCAGCAATTCCCCTCTCTCCCTGAGCCTGCCCTCCCAATCCATGCCCATCCATGCTCCTCTGTCCCCTGCCGCCTCCATTCAACCTTTTCCAGCAAGTCCCCTCTCTCCTTCCATGACCCCCTCGCATCCATGCTCCTCTCTCTCCATGTCCCAGCCTGGCCTGCCCTCTTCTCCCCCCCCCCTTCGCATCCATGCCCCCCCTTCGCATCCATGCTGTCGTTTCTCCCCTGCCCTCCCGCTCCCATTGTTCAACTTTACTGGCCACCTCTTCTCTCCCCCCAACTTCCTTTTTTTTTTTTTTCTTTTTTAAATTTACTCCGTGGCGGTTCCGGTAGCGAAGCGTCAGGGAAGGAGGCGGCGCTCCCGACGTCTAGCCTTCCCTTTGCTGTGTCTGCCTTCTTCTGACGTCATCCTTGACGTCAGAAGAAGGCGGAAACAGCGAAGGGAAGGCTAGAGACGTCGGGAGCGCCGCCTCCTTCCCTGACGCTGCGCTGCCGGAATTGTTTTTTTTCCCGCCCTCGACGTCATGACGTTTGACGCGAGGGCGGGGCAGAGACGGCTGGCTGGCTTGAAGGCTTCACACCATGAATCCACAAACCCTTCAGCCTGGGAGTGACGTCAGATGACTTCAGAACGTTGTCCTCAGAACGTTGAGGGTGCGTTTATTATATAGATGATATATGGCAGAAATCATGCCTTGCACACTGCACACTTGTTGGACACTACATGTAAATATTCATGTGGGGTTGCAAGAATGTGCATTGATCAAGTAGTTTGCAATGAATGCACATACTTGCACAATCCGTCCATGCTGTTCCCAGACCACACCTCTGGCGCTTCTTGATAAGGCACATACTTTTAAGCACTCATCATTTTATAAAATATTTTATGCAGGTGTGTAGTCCCTCTTGAAAAAGATTATAAAATTACCCCCTATGAGACTTGACATAACCCTTTGTGGTCAGGTCTGTTCAGGTATAAGCAAAAGATGCAGGCTGCTAACCTGTTGTATAAGAACATAAGTGTTGCCATACTGGGAAAGACTGAAGGTCCATCAAGCCCAGTATCCTGTTTCCAACAATGGCCAATCCAGGTTACAAGTATCTGGTAAGATTCCAAAACAGTAAAATAGACTTTATACTGCTTATCCAAGAAATAAGCAGTGGATTGTCTCCAAGCATCTAAATAATGGATTATGGACTTTTCTTTCAGGAAGTTATCCAAACCTTTATTAAACCCTTCTAAGCTAACTGCTTTTACCACATTTCTGGCAACAAATTCCAGAGTTTAATTACATGTTGAGTGAAGAAATATTTTCTCTGATTTGTTCTAAATTTACTACTTAGTAGCTTCATTGTGTGCCCCTTAGTCCTAGTATTTTTGGAAAGAGTAAACAAGCAATTCAAGTCCACCATTCCACTCACTATTTTATAAACGTCTATCATATCTCCCCTCAGCCATCTTCTTCAAGCTGAAGCGCTCTAGCTGCTTTAGCCTTTCCTCATAGGGAAGTTGGGCCATCCATCCCCTTTATCATTTTCATTGCCCTTCTCTGTACCTTTTCTAATTCCATATTTTTCTTGAGATACAGTGACCAGAATTGCACACAGTATTCAAGGTGCAGTCACACCATGGAGCGATACAAAGGCATTATAACATTCTCAGTTTTGCTTTCCATTCCTTTCCTAATAATTCCTAACATTCTATTTGTTTTCTTAGCCACCGTTGCACACTGAGCAAAAGATTTCAACATATCATCAATGATGGCACCTAGATCCTTTTCCTAGGTGGTGACTCCTAATGTGGAACCTTCATCACATAGCTATATAGTTTGGGTTCTTTTCCCACATGCATCATTTGCATGTCCTCACATTAAATATTATATGCAATTTGGATGCCCAGCACCCAGTCTCGTAAGGTCCTCTTGCAATTTTTCACAATTCTCTTGCGATTTAACAACTTTGAATAACTGTGTCATCAGCAAATGTAATTATCTCACGTTATTCCCATCTCTAGATCATTTATAAATATGTTACAAAGCAGCAGTCCCAGCACAGATCCTGCAGAACCCCACTATCTACCCATCTCCATTAAGAATACTGACCATTTAACCCCACTCTCTGTTTTACATAGTAACATAGTACTTGACAGCAGATAAAGACCTGTACAGTCCATTCAGTCTGCCCAACAAGATAAACTCATTACATATGGTATGTGATACTTCATATGTATACCTGATCTTGATTTGTCCTTGCCATTTCAGGGCATAGGCTGTAGAAGTCTGCCCGGCATTTCCTTGTTCTAAAATTTCTGAAGTTGTCATCGAATCCCCTGAAAAGTTCCACTCAGCCCATCCAAGTCTAGTCAGACACAACCGTAGAAGTCTGCCTAGTACTGGCTTTATTTCCCAATTACTGGTGTTGCTTCCTAATCTCCACCAAACGTTTTTTGGATCCATTCCTTCTAAACAGGATTCCTTTATGTTTATCCCATGTGTTTTGGATTTTGTTACCATTTGCATCTATCACCTCCCCTGGGGGGGGGGGGGGGGGGGGGGGGGGCATTCCAGGTATCTACCACCTCTCTGTGAAAAAATACTTGGTTATTATTCCTCAGTCAGCCCCCTTTCAACCTCAATTCATGTCCTCTGGTTTTATTGCCTTCCCGTCTCTGGCAAATGTTTGTTTGCTGATTAATACCTTTCAAATATTTGAATGTCTGTATCATATTACTCCTGTTTCTCCTTTCCTCCAGTCTCTGCTCATATGTATTGATATGCAAACCTCATACCATTTTTGTTGCTTTTCTCTGTACCACTTCAAGTCTTTTCACATCCTTAGCAAGATCAAGCCTCCAAAACTGAACACAATACTCCAAGTGGGGCCTCACCAATGACTTGCACAGAGGCATCACACCTCCTTTCTTCTGCTGGTTACATCCCTCTTTATGCAGCCTAGCATCCTTCTAGCCATGGCCCTGCCTTGTCACCTTGAGATCCTTGGACACCATCCCCAAGGCCCCTTTTCTTGAGCTGAGCTTACCAATCTCTCACCTCCTATCTGGCACACCTCTCTTGAATTTCTGCACTCCAAATGCATCACTTTGCACTTCTTGGCATTAAATTTTAACTGAATTAATGTTTACTCCAGGGTACCACGTTACATTCAGTTTCTAATAAATAAATCAAATACTCCCCTAGAAACCTTTATTCCAGTATCAAGTTTATGAATATCTTCTATCGGATCCTTGTTCAGTTTCGCTGTTGTGTTGTAGGTCTGTAGATAACGTCCGTGTGGATACAGGTTCAATTTCTCTTTCCAGGACAACCCCTATAGCTTCTTCCTTTCCCCAGGTTCCCTGCATTTCAGCTGCTCTGATACTGTTTTTCCACAAACCAACAAAAAGAAGGTCCAAGTCTCCCGCAGAAAGCAATAGGAAACAAAAAGAGCGAGAAAAACGAAAATAGACCAGATCCACACCACAAAAGAGTAAGCGCACCAAAACGTTTATTAGGACCCTACATATTTGGTTTTATTTGTATTTATACATGCATAAGTTTGTTTATATTTTGATCGTTATTTTGTTTGATTTTATTTATTTATTGCATTTGTATCCCACATTTTCCCACCTTTTTGCGGGCTCAGTGTGGCTTACAATAAGTTGTGAGTGATAGAAATACAATTTGTTACAACTTGGTTATGGATTACATTGTAATGAGTTATTTGAGTCAAAGTATCGTTAAGGAGTATAATCATGGGAAAAAGCACTGAAACATTGGAAGGAAACAAGGGAGAAAAAGGGGCAATATATAACAGGAAAACACTTGGTATACAGTTTCTGTGAGTAAAGGTATGAGTGTGGTGAGATGAGATTCCGGGGTATGAGAATTCAGGAGTGGCTGTATTGATGCATAACTGAACAGTGAGTATGGGCTTTATGTGGGCCAGTTGGCCAAAACACGGACCGTGTAGGGTCCTAATAAACTTTTTGGTGCTCTTACTCTTTTGCAGTGTGGATCTGGTCTATTTTGGTTTTCTTCCACTGTTTTTCCACATACAGCACCACTCCTCCACCTCTTGGCCTTCACTATCCTTCCTAAAAAGGTTAGTCTAGTATGGTCACATCATTGACCCATGTCTCTGTAATAGCAACAATATCCAAGTTTTCCTCAAATATCAGGGCTTGTTTCTATCTTTTAACCAGTTTTTAATCCCCAATAGGACATTGAGAATCATGGGACAGGAGGGTAAGTTCCTCAGGAGTCTTTCATGAGTACTTTGTCAAATGCCTTTTGAAAATCCAGATACACCATCATTTAGAAGGTAAACCAATTTCTACAGTCGTTATTGTTTGTTTTATCCATAGCTTGTTTCTATTGAAGCAGCCTATCAAGCCACCCAGTGTCATGAAACCACAACAATCTAATGCAGCTGATGAAAGCTCCCTTTGGCCCCTAAAGTTTTATGACTTGAAGTACCCTTTGCTGTTGTTATTAATTTTCTAGATTTCTTTGCTTAAGGGAAAGAGACATTTTATTTTCCCCTAAGGTATGTGCCTTTTTCATGTGTGACCTCTGTAAATTTAAAAAAAAAAAAGGGGGGGGGGGGGTAAAGTTTTGTACAGCTTTCAGGCTTACTGTATTTGTTTAAATTTCTTTACAGTGCCACTGGTTGTGTTCACAATCACTGTGTATGTTATGTTGAGACACCCATCTCAATGTTGTATGTTCTAGCCACAGCAATAATTTGGTACACAAGTCACATGTCAATCAGTATTATTGAATTTCCCTACTTTGAATCTTCCCCAGTATGGAAGGAAATCTGTGCTTCAGTCACAGGTGTAGTTTTGGGGGGGAAGGACCTCCAGCATCACCTGTGTGGTGCAGCATCTCCCTCTTACCTTATACCCCTCCCCCCTGCAAGTTCTGATAGCGCCCCCTCCATCATTTTTCTTCATCTCTCCCTTTGGTGCTCCAGTCTTCAAAGTGTCCGTGTCAGGACACGGAAGTTAGTGATGTAAGCAGTGCACGTTGCTTTTGGCCTGGCCACGAAGCCTTCTCTCTGCAGCATCCCACCTAAGCACGAATAGGAAATTGCTGCAGAGAGAAGATTTGAATCCAGGCAGGCTGAAGGCAGGGTACTGCTTAAATTGCAAACACTGCTGGCTCTGGCAGCCGGACAGCCTCAAGACTGCAGTGCTGGAGCAGGGATAGGAGGAGAGTGGTCCCAGACCTCGTTGGGAGGGGGAGAGGGGAGCAATCTCAGAACTTGGGGGGGGGGGGGGGGGGGGGGGGATGGAGAGCAATCTCAGGCCTCTCAGAGGGACAGAGGAAGGGTGCATGACCCTGCACCTCATGGGGATATGGACTGAGAACAATCATGGACCTCATGGGGGAGAGAGGCTGACACTGCACCTCGGGGGGGGGGGGGGGGGGGGGGGGAGCACAATCTCAGACCCCACAGAGGGGGGGGAGGGAAGTGCCCAATCCTGGACCTCATGCAGATGGGGTTGGAACATGATTGCAGACTGGGGGGGGGGGGGGGAGACTTACACTGGACCTCAGGGCAGGGGGTGGCAGGAGGGCCAGTGACACTGGACCTCACCAAGTGGGGGGGGGGGGGGAGGAGGAGGGAGAGAGACTGCCACTAGACCTCATACTACTACTTATTTCTATAGCGCTACTAGACGCACACAGCGCTGTACACTTGAACATGAAGAGACAGTCCCTGCTTGACAGAGCTTACAATCTAATTAGGACAAACAAGAGATAAGGGAATATTAAGGTGAGGATGATAAAATAAGGGTTCTGAACAAGTGAATAAGGGTTAGGAGTTAAAAGCAGCATGGGTGGCAGGAGGGACAGTGACACTGGACATCACCAAGTGGGGGAGGGGATGAGGAAGAGTAACATTTCACCTCAGGGTGTGGGGGGGGGGGGGGGGGAGGCAGTGGACAGAGGTTCAGTGACAGTGGACCTCATGGGAGGGGTGGAAGTGGAAGGAGAGAGGGACAGTGATACTGGACCTCACAAGGAAGTGGGGAGAAAAAAATGTCAGATCAGAGGGGTTAGGGAAAGAAATGCCAGACCATGGGAAGAGGAGGTAAGAGATGTGGGTGGGGGAGAGAGAAACATGCTGGGATGGGGGGAGATAAAGTGGGATGCGTGGAGGGGACAGATTGGAAGATGCTTTATCCAGGGAGGGTTAGGTGAAGGGGGAGAGATGCAGTACCATGGGGGAAGGGGCAGGGGAGAGATGCTGGCCTTAGAGTGAGAATGCAGGAGCAGAAGTGAGATTGGGGCTATAGACACAGGGGGCAGATACTGAACATGGGAATAGAGCAGAGACACAGAGGGGAGGTGCTGGACAGGACAGATAGGGACATGGAATGGAGAAAGAAAAAAAGTCAAATAGTAGATAGTGGAAAGAAAAAGATTGAAGGGACTGGGTGGAGAGGAGCAGAAGATGGATGAGAGGGGGAATAGGGGGCAGAGGGAAGAAGCAGAAGATGGATAGGACAGGGAGGGGTGGAGTACAGGAAGTAGCAGAAGATGGATGGGGCTAGCAGGTATGGACAGAGGGGAGAGGGAACAGCAGAAGATGGGGCTAGGGGGTATTGGAGGAGGGGAATAGAGTAGATGGGTCTAGGGAGTGTGGGAGGAAAGATCAGGAGATGAATGGGACTGGAGAGTATGGGTAGAGGGAACAGAACAGAAGATGGATGGGGCTAGGAGGTGAAGGTGAGAGGAACAGAGAATTATGGATCAGAGAGATGGAGTGGGAATTTGAGGGGATTGTGAATACTTGGCAGTTTAGCTATGTGGGGGTATATTGATGAGTTGGGAGAATGAATGAGGATGTGAAACGTGGGATACCAGGAGCAAGAAAAAGGGATGATGTGGGAAAGGCTGAAACATAATGTAAATGACCTGGCAGACTGGAGAGAGGATGAGAGGCATTGAAAAGGGGTAGGATACTGGGAAGGGGTATCAATCAAAACAATGATATATATAATTTGTTTTTACTGAAATGAGTCAGCACCACGGGAAACTTCTCTCTCATTATGCCCTCTCACATTCACACGCATTGAGCATGCACTTTCCCACTCCCCCTTCCCCAGGCCTGACACCAGCACTCTCCCTTTTTCTCCTCCAAATCACAGCCTTTTCTCCCTCCTTAAAATACCCCCCTACCCCCCCAACAAACAGGCAGCATTTTTTTCCTGGAGCCATACACAGGCAGCACCTTTTCCTCTTTCCCTCCCCCCACTCTCTACAGGGAGCACTTATCCCCAGAGGCAGCTCAAGGCAGTCTGCTACCTGAAACAATGGATGAGCTGGCACACCCCACCCAAGGCAACCAAAAGAAAGGGTCCCCTGAAAACTCTTGATCAGGAAGGAGGATGAGGAGGTCACCTTATCTAAACGAGAATAATATGCAAGGATACCTCCATTCTATAAAAATCTATCACCTGCATATTCATTGTGTGGGTATCCTGAAAATCTGACTACCTAGGTGCCATTTGTTCAAAAGCAAACCTCTGTAGCTGGTGCCTTTTACACGGCTTTTGAACAAATGGCAAGATTCTGGCTTGTTTAAGCTAGCTTGAATTTGGAAGTACAAACAGTGTGACCTTCATTGACTCAAGATATTTCATTTTTTGGATTTTGGCATGAACAGTACTTAGGTATTAGCCACTATTTTTAGTGTGTTAGATTACCTCATTTCATCTCCATAGTGTGAGATAGTATGCTGTGAAAAAGTGTTTAATAGTAATATGAATAAAAGTTTTGTATATTCTATATAAGTGCATTACCAGTAAAGCGAAGATACTTACCTGTATTCTCCAAGGACAGCAGGCTGATTGTTCTCACATGTGGGTCGATGTCCGCATCGGCCCAGGAAATGGAAATTTTTCCCAGCAAAAATAAAAGTTTTGCTAGAGTCTTCTGGCGCACGAGCAGCGCAAACTGCACATGCGTGGACAACTTCCCGCCCACCGCGCGAGCGTGTCCCCTCAGTTAAATCAAAAAGTAAACAAATAAACTAACAACTCCAAAGGGGAAGTAGGCGGGTTTGTGAGAACAATCAGGCTGCTGTCCTTGGAGAATACCTGCTACAAGTTAAGTATCTTCGCTTTCTCGGAGGACAAGCAGGCTGTTCTCACACGTGGGGTATCCTTAGCAACCAGGCTCACTCAAAACAATGAACATTGGTCAATTGGGCCTCGCAACAGGCCAAAAACGAGGAGAGCAGAAAAATCCTGTCACCTCGTCCCGGACAAAAAAAAAAAAAGAACTGAGGGAACATGCTCGTGCAACGGGCGGGAAGTTGTGCGCGCCAGAAGACACTGGCAAAACTTTTATTTTTGCTGCGAAAAATTTCAGTTTCCTGGGCCGACGCGGACACATGTGAGAACAAGCAGCCTGCTAGTACTCTGAGAATAATTTTTTAAGTTACTATGTGTATTTCTGGTATTTATATTTGAAACACCCCTGAAATTTTAGTTCTAGTATAACCAAGATGTGCTATGACAATATGCAATTGTGACCATGTTTCTATATAACTGTTTAACATCTGCTTTTTTTGATTAGTTATAAGTTTTGAAATCTGTTTTAGCTTTATTTCTTATGCTGTATTGACCACTGCTTAGAATTTTGATAGGCAGTTTATAAATAACTAAATACATTTCAACAGAAGAAAACTTTCATAGCAGTAATAAATAAGTTTTGAGGACTGGAGGGTCAGGGGTCTTACAGTTTGTATGGTTAGTACCTGCTTCTACTATATCCCTGTTGTGTTGGCTGTACACAGCCATCGGGCAGTCTCTTATAAACCAGAAAGTGCCTAAAATGAACTGTCAGTCTTTAAACAGTATTTAGACCATATGAGACTGCTAGAGGCAGTCTCCCTTCATTCACACACAGTCTTAAGTACAGATCTCTGTAAAAAGTACATTCCAAAGTTTCCACTGATCTTTTATGCTGCATGCTTAGAAATTTCCGTTTTTTCAATCGCTGCTTGGATTCACCCGACTGTAAATTGTTCACGAGAGATGGTGGCCTTTTAGTTTTATAAACTGGTGTTTTCCTGATACGCTCCCCTTTCACGTGGACTATATAGGGCAAGAGAGGAGGTTGTATCATCAGAGTGGTCCCTTTAGGCGTATATCCTCGTAGACACAGTTTATCTTCAGAATGAGCAGTTACAGCAACCCAACCTGTGTAAATATCACAACATAAAAAAGTCAAAGAACACACATTTTCAGAAAGTTATTTATTAGCCAGAAGTATTTCCACTTGTGTGATGAAGGATCTAGCAGCTTGCTCCTTTAACCAGCGGTAAAGTCCCGAGGTTGCACAATGAATTCCCAAGACCCAAAGTAAGGAAAACTAAGCTATAATTTAGTAACTGTGTACGCTCACATTGAGTGAGTGAGCATTGAATAATAACTTGTCAGTAGCTATTAATTGAGTCAAAAGCCTTACCAAGTAAACTGTTAAATATAAGAACATTTGTTACATTATTTTTAATGATACACCAAAAGTCTTGCGCCCCATTCCACATACATGGTTCTCCACTCCACTTAACCCCTGGATCCTTGCTTTATCTGCCGCTTTTCAGATCCAATCCCTTAATCGCCACTCTCCCTCTCCTCCTAGTTCCAATCCTTCTGCCTCCATCTGTATTTTAGGAAATCATTTTTAACACCCCAGCAGTCACATTACAATCATCTCTTCAACAGAGTGAACGTTTGGTCATTGATGGATACATATTTACCAGCTGTAGAAAGTTTGATATCAGCCACTGCTTCTAGTGTGCCAATTCCTTCCAGAGTGATATCTTGGGGAACAAGAGGAGGGAACTCTTTCATCCGCTCTTCACCACCCAGTGGAACCTAAAAGCACAAAGGTACAGACATTGGATTCTGTGAAATTAAGCACTGAAATAAACAACAGGGAAACTGTTTAATCAATATGTTCCAAAAATATTCATTTAAAAAAGGCACAACAAAATCCCAAGACATCCCGAAGTCAGATCTTGCCACAAATGTAACGGTCTTATTTATTTTTTTGTTTAACAATGTTGTGTTGTAAAACTTAAGCATCTCACAGTTTCTACTAGCAACAGAATTATGCTGTTCAAACCATTTGTAAGGTTTAATAGGTCTGCTGCAATGCTGTGTACTGGCATATAAAAAGACAGGTTTGATGCTTGAACCTGCCTACAATTCCTTGGGCACATCCCTGCAGATGATGCCAAAGCAACATTTATAGCCCTTGGTGTAAACAGGTCCAAGCCATAATGCAAAAGCAATACATTTGCTCCACATGGAACAGTGGATCCATATCTGGGCATCCAAATGGCAGATGAAATGTAATGTGAGGAAGTGAAAAGTGATGCATATAGGGAAGGGCAACTCAAATATAGCTACATGATGCAAGGGTTCCACTTTAACAGTCACCACCCAGTAAAAGGATTTAGATGTCATTGTTGGTGATACATTGAAATCCTCTGCTCAGTGTGCAGCAGCGGCCAAGAAAGCAAACAATGTTAGGAATTATTAGGATAGGAATAGAAAATAAAACAGAAATTATAATAATGCCTTTTTATCACTCCACAGTGAGGCTGTACCTTGAATACTGTATGCAACTCTGGTCACATCTCAAAAAATGACATAGTGGAATTAGAAAATGTAAAGAAAGGCAATCAAAATGTTAAAGAGGATGGAATAACTCCCCTCTGAGAAAAGGCTAAAGGGATAGGACTCTTCAGCTTGTAGAGATGGCTTTGAGGGGTATGACAAATCTATTTAAAAAAATGAGTGAACGGGCAGATCTGAATCGCTTGTTTATTCTTTCCAAAAGTATAACAGGACTGTACAGCACTCACCTGCTGAACTGCCTCCCTCTAACCTGACAGGGGACAGCACCTGGAGATTTTCAGCCTAATGGTTAACACAGTGGGCTGGGAACCTGGGTTCAATTACCACTGTGACTCCATGTGACCCTGGGCATAAGTACATAAGTAATGCCACAGTGGGGAAAGACCAAGGGTCCATCGAGCCAGCATCCTGTCCACGAAAGCGGCCAATCCAGGCCAAGGGCACCTGGCAAGCTTCCCAAACGTACAAACATTCTATACATGTTATTCCTGGAATTGTGGATTTTTCCCAAGTACATTTAGTAGTGGTTTATGGACTTGTCATTTAGGAAACCGTCCAACCCCGTTTTAAACTTTGCTAACCTAACCGCCTTCACCACGTTCTCTGGCAACGAATTCCAGAGTTTAATTATGCGTTGAGTGAAGAAAAATGTTCTCCAATTTGTTTTAAATTTACTACACTGTAGTTTCATCACATGCCCCTTAGTCCTAGTATTTTTGGAAAGCGTGAACAGACGCTTCACATCCACCTGTTCCACTCCACTCATTATTTTATATACCTCAATCATCTCCCCTCAGCCGTCTCTTCTCCAAGCTGAAAAGCCCTAGCCTCCTTAGTCTTTCTTCATAGGGAAGTCGTCCCATCCCCGCTATCATTTTGGTCGCCCTTCGCTGCACCTTTTCCAATTCTACTATATCTTAACCCTCCATTGCCCCAGGAACAAAACCTTATTAGGTTCTGAGCCCAGCAGGGAAGGAGAAAAGTACCTGCCTACAATAAAATGTAAACTGCTTTTGTTGTACCATTGAAAGGTGGCATATCAAATCCAAGACTTTAAATCTTTTATCTCAGGAATGGATATAAGAAACAACAACTAATCAAAATTAGGGCCCTGTTTACTAATCTGTGCTAGAGGCATGTTAGTGCTTTTAGCTTGCGCTTTGTAGGTGTCCACATATTCCTATGGGTGCCTACACAGTTAGTGAGCGCTAATTTTGTGCACATGCTGAAAACGTTAGTACAGAGCTCTGGACTCAAATCCACAATTTATGATAAAAATATTACTTTGCAGTCATAAACCTAATTTATCCAATATGGGTACCCTATTTCTCTGCATTACTTAAGTAGAAATCAAACAAAATAAAACATGGAAAAGAAAATAAGATGATACCTTTTTTATTGGACATAACTTAATACATTTCTTGATTAGCTTTCGAAAGGTTGCCCTTCGAAAGCTAATCAAGAAATGTATTAAGTTATGTCCAATAAAAAAGGTATCATCTTATTTTCTTTTCCATGTTTTTTGTTTGATTTCTATTGATAACCTTTAAGAGTGGACTAACACGGCTACCACACCTCTCTACTTTATAAGAAGGAAATTAATATATCTTACACCAAGTAGGGTGTTTCCAGCATGCTTCTGATAGACGTCATCTGCTTCTCCAAGCTGGTAATATGTACTGGCAATGAGTTAGAGGCAATAACCGAAAACCAGGCTGACTTCTCTCCCTGGAAAAAGTAAAAGAGGAACTTCATATACTTACTTTTTAAAGGATTGTTACAGGCACACTAAAATTTTGCACTTTTTTCCTGTTTGCTAGTTTAACTACGAGTTTTCACTGAAAAGTGTCTATCAATTGGACATTAAAGAAAAATACTTTCCTTACTCGCTACGAAATTATTATTTTTTTTTAATTTTTAAAGGCAAGCCCTAAGGGGTCCTTTTACCAAGGTGTGCTGAAAAATGGGTTGTGCTAGCGTAGGCGCGTGTTTTGGTCACGTGCAGATCCATTTTTCAGCGCGCCTGTAAAAAAGGCCTTTTTAAAATTTTTGCCTAAATGGGCATGCGGCAAAATAAAAATTGGTGCGTGGCCATTTTGGGTCTGAGACCTCACTGCCACCCACTGACTTAGCGGTAAGGTCTCACATGGTAACCATGCGGTAATCGTCTACGCGTGCAGAATGACAATTACTGCCTGGTTTCTGCTGCGCGCAGGAAAATTTTATTTTCCAGCGTGTGTAGAGGACGTGCATAAAAAACGCAATTACCGCCCGGGCCACATGGTAGCCGGGCAGTAACTCCAAATAAACTTACGCATGTGGCTTAGTAAAAGGGCCCCTAAGTAAAATTCTGGCCAGTAAACTAAGCTGATTTTCATGGGACTTTAGCCAGTTAGGTTTTCAGCTGATAACTATGATAAAAGCTAGAAAGCCAAACGCTAAGCAACTAGATTTAGGTTGCTCAACCATAGATGCTAATGCTGAAATTATTCCTAGGCAGTAAGGTGTGTGGCCATATCTAGACTACATTTTTTTTTAAACTGATCTTTATACTGTAATTTGTAACTTGAAAAATACACTGCATGGAATATGAATAACCTTCTTCCAATCTCTGTAAACAATGACATTCAATGTTCCACTGATACTCTCTTTGGGTTATGTAATTACCAAAATTAAAAAAGTGGGTCAGCATTAGCACAGCAATGCAGGAGGACCCATTACAGCAGCTGCCTGATCTTATAGGTGGACGCTCCTTATTCTGGGGATCCCATCCAAAACGGTCGCTCGAAGGCCCTTACTATTTGTCAGTTCAAGGGTGCAAGCAAAAAACTCAGGCAGAATAAGAAAACCATGCAGTTACAGAAAGAAAAAATAATGGCTCCTTCATGATATGTAAATCATTCCAGTGCAGCTGCTTGAAACTCTGCTTTACCTGTACATAATCAATGCGTCCTAAAGCACCTAGAAACAAAGTCATTCCAGGCTTAAGTACAAAAGTCCTTGGGATAATTGCCTGCAAAGGCAAGACCTCTTTACTTTTTTTCATTCAAAAGATTCAGAACCTGCAAAACAAATTAAGGACACAAATGTTAACATTTAGCTACTGAAATCAAAACTACATTTCTTTCTCTTGATGACAAAGCCTGTGTACTACAATGCAGAGCTTCTCAAACTATGGGCTGCAGATGGGGGCACAGAAGCAGGATTGCTCCCCCTCCCTCTGGGCCTCCACTGTGACCTAAGCCTAGCAGTCAGCATGGGGTCTGAGAATCAGTGAACCACAGGCTGCCTCATCATTTGGAGGGAAACCCATGAAGAGAACTGGGGATTGTAAATCAACACTGACAGGCAGTGTCCTGTGGTAGCTGCTGACTTCATGCTTTAGAAATGTGGGGCAGAAGGAAGTGGTGGATAAAGGGAAAAAAAAAGGGAAGGGAGTTTGGGGGTCTGCTGTTTTCTTTTCATCACCACTTGGGTCATTTGAACATTTAGGACCCTGTTTACCAAGCCACGCTATAGGCTCGCTAGCGTTTTTAGCGCGTGCTAAAAAGTAGCACGCATTAACGCTAGAGACACCCATAGAAAATATGTGGGTGTCTCTAGCGTTTAATGCAGTAGCACACCTCAGTAAGCAGGGCTCTTAAAAGTGTTAAAGTGGTATAGCAATTGGATAAAAGTTTGGGAAACACTGTAATCTATACTGGAAGGGAAATCTTCCCTGGGACTCTTAATGGCATGGTATTAAGTGGGCAACCCATGTCAGCCTCCAGCAGGCAGACTAAAGTCTAGCACTATGTGCACATGCCTGTTCAACGTTTACTACTACTACTAATAATAATCATTTGTATAGTGCTACCAGACATATGCAGCGCTGTACACATTATATGCAAATACTCTCTGTCCCTAGAGTGCTCACACTCTAAGTTTTTGTACCTGGGGCAATGGAGGGTTAAGGGAAAGCTTTTTCTTACCCCCTTTCTTATACCTGCTAAAATAAAGAAATATAATCTTAAAAAAAAAAAAAAAAAATACAACAACAAAAATATTTCCTCAAAAGGGGAAAGCTCATTTTATATAGGCCAAATAGGTTTCAAATACTAATGGCATTTGGTCCTAACTCACCTAAGCTGATCTGAACATAAAAATCTGGAGGTGAAATTATCTGGGAAACTTTCAATCTCCTAAGCCATTTAGTCCCCCGAAATTCCTTCCTCCCCAACACTCTCCACCTCCAAGTTTAGAAAAGAAAGGCATTTCCTTAGCCTTTTTTTTTCCACCAGGTGTGCTGGTGCAAACCACTAAGTAAATTTGCTGAGCAAGTCTTTGTACTTGTCTGTAATGGGCTGACTAGCACCACCACAAAATCCATCATAGCTTAATTTCATTACCTTACAGCATCTGTTCTCAAACCTGATCCTGGAGGAACCTCAAACCTGATCCTGGAGGAATCCCAAACCTGATCCTGGAGGAATCCCAGGCAGTCAAGTTGTATATCCACAATGAATATTCATGAGGTACATTTGCATGCAGTGGAGACAGTGCACGCAAATCCCTCTCTTGAATATTTACTATGGGTATCCTGAAAACCTGACTGGCTGGGGTGCCCCAAGACCAGGTTAGGGAACCATTACACAGTGTTCCCCCAACCAGGCTAACTTAACAGAAAATGTTATAATGCTGCGCAGTAATCCCCAGCCCCCACCTGGCTATTTATTTTGGGGCTACTCCTTTATGGCAAAATTTTCTAGAGAGAATACTGCCTTACACAGGTTCAGATATGATAGAAGTATCACAGTCCCATCAGTCATGTGGTTTTAACTAATCTGCACAACCATACTGATCAGCATTACTATTACTATTTCAAGCTGTGGGTGATTTTATGATTATTTTCCACAGGTAGGTCTCTTATCTTTGTACTACTGCTCTTTTGGCAGTTGCTTTATCACCCAAAGCATACCTTCCACTTACTGGAAACAATTTTCAACAAAATCATAAAGTATTCAGAGTTTCAATGGTAATGGGATTTGATATACTGTCTTTCTGTGGTACAGTCAAAGCAGTTTACATATATTACATGCAGCCTTTTCTTTTATACCTTACTGTAATTGAAGTCTAATTTAATCTACTAGTAAAAAAGGCCCGTTTCTCACCAAATGAAACGGGCACTAGCAAGCTTTTCCTCGGAGTGTGTATGTTTGAGAGGAGTGTGTATGAGAGTGTGTGTGTGAGAGAATGAGTGAGAGACAGAGTGTGTGTGTGAGAAAGAGTGGGTGTATGTGTGTGAGAGAGAGAGAGACAGTGTGTGAGACAGAGAGGTGTGTGTGTGGTGGACAGAGATAGTGTATCAGAGAGAGAGAGTGTGAGGATAGAGTGTGTCTGTGAAAGTGTGAGAGTGTGTGTGTGTGTATAGAGTGAGACACTAGAGTGTGAGAGTGTATGTTTAATAAGTTTGTGTGAGAGTAGAGTGTATGTGTGTGTGAGAGAGAGAGAGAGAGAGAGAGCCCTATTTTCAGTTGATAGAATCTGAGAAAACTATATCAGAACATGACTGCAGCCTGTCGACATCTGTTCAATAGTTTGTAAACCCTGCCAGCTGTATCGGGATGTCAGCGGCGAGTTGTCTTGGTGAGATCGGCGCTTGGCGATATATTTTGAGCGGC